>NW_019416248.1:652767-939136 GCF_000390285.2 Anoplophora glabripennis
ATTCATTGGGGAAAATCGCGAGAAACGTAACTTTATGTAATTCAAGATGGTGGAAACGCCCACTGGCGGCCATCTTGGAAACTTGAAAATAATTTCCAGCATTTTCCCTTGCCCACTTTACCTATAAAATTTTTTACCGTAGCTCTCTACGATCATTAGTTTCTGAGATACAGCCGCTTACCTCGCTTATTTGCCCACCCTGTACATCAGAAAATGCATCTCGATGAATAGAAAATTTGAAAAATATCTAGGGTAACACCAAAGTTATCATAAAAAAATGTTTTTTCATAAAACTTTAGCACCCTGTAGTTCAAAAGTTAAGACATTTAGGACATATGTTCATATGAAGTTTTATTCTTAAAATGGACCTCCTTAAATATTAGCGCGTTACTAAGAAACACATCAGTTAATACAACTAGTAGACGACGGTCGAGATGGTGGGATACCATCAGCAATTGATCCATTAACCGACTTACTGTGTAATAAAATGGAGCCAATTTAAATGTTAAAGTACGGCAGCATCGTCGCGAAGCGTGTGTCATCAGAAAACAATTCAGCCAGTGCACCGCTTTAAAAATAGCTTATTATTCAGTCTAAGTCTGTCTAAGAACACTTGATATTATTTTACGCAACACCCACATATTTGGCGCCATGGGTAAATTTATAATGACAAGTCGGCGAAATATTACGCTTGGATAAGGCCTTGGAAGATAAGCGGCAATAAATAAAAAAAATAAATCTAGTGTTGATTATAAATTAGTAGATTTCAATATCTTCAATGCCAGCATTCTTTTATTTCTTGGGCTAATTCATAAAAACGTGAACCAGTGGATTTAAATCCAGTTTCAGAGAGCACCATAGCCCATGAACTGTTGAGAGTGGCCACAAAGCCCACAAGCCAATTAAAATAAATTATGTTATTAATCGATTTGTGTCCGAATTTTGTACTAATGTTGTGTTATTTCTTCAATTATTGTGAATTTATATTTCCTACATCTAGTCTCTAGTTTTTAATACTGTCTACAGGTGGATATGATTCCTTCAGAACAAGAACTGCGACTGTTGTCTAGATTTACCGTAATCATGGAAAATTGCTAGTTATTTGTCCGATTCGTTATATTATGTTGCGTTAATTATGCAAATCTGTAATTTCCTCAGCCAGACTATACCTTTTCAGCTCATTTAATTGCAATGTAACACTCTGGTGGCTGCGATATCTGACTGTGTCTAGAAATAAGCGAATTCCGTTCTTGTAGGTCTTTCAGGTCCAGGACATGAATCACTCGGAGTGTTCGATCTTGTATGTATTCATTTGTTCGGATATTTCGTATGTAGACCACGTTGCACGGTAACTTGTAGAATCGTTGTTTCCTTGCAAAAGTTGCATTCTTATATCAATTGGTTTAAGCTGTTTACAATCTACAAGTACTGTCCTTCCCCAAAAACCAAGACCTTTTCAACACATTTTTGTTGTCAAAGCTCATTCTGATATACCTGGAAAATTATAATCAATTCTTCAAGAGCTGTTGGTGATGGGCATTTCGTTTTACCAAGAGTCTCTCTTAGTAATTAACTGCATGTAAGAATTGAAGAGATGTAACCAACCAAAAACACCAGAATCAGGTCGTGATGAAGAAAATGTTTAAAGTTAAAAATAAACATATTTGGACTTTAATAGCATAACTAGCGCCCTCTATAAAATATACAAAAAATAATTAGACCAGCGTGTTTGGCGTCCTTAAAAACCCCGGAATACCGAATTTCATAAAAATATTTCGCACCGTTTGGAAATTTTCTTAAAAAATCTATTTAAAAATTTTTATTTCGTCGCTCTGTATCTCGAGAACCAGAGGAGATAGACATACAGTGTGTCCCACTGAAGCATTAGCCACCCATGTAAAATTGTTATTTGTTGACAGATTTGTTTCAACTTTTTTTTGTTAGATAAGTTTCAATTATTACTAATTTGAATAATGCCGATACCACAATATTCAAATAATGTATGTTTCGTAAATAAATCTTCAGTTGATTTAAAAAATTATGGTTTAATTTTCTGCAACACCCTGTATTCTATCACAACAAAAATTGGTATAGTAGGGTTTTAGATAGTCCTGAATAAGAATCAGTTGCAATTTTTGTCGAAAAAAAATCGCTAATATTACTTCTCGTTTTTTCTTCCTATAAGACGCGTCTCAGTTGGCCATGGCTTAGACCACGAAAATACCGAAATTATACATTCTACTCCTTTTTCTGAGATCTATCAAACAAAAAAAAGTTGAAACAAATCGGTCAATAAATAACAATTTTACATGGGTGGCTAATGCTTAAATGGGACACACTGTATAGTTCATAAGACAAAAAATTCTTATTTTTTGTCGTACTACCATCCCCTGAATTTACGGGAGGTCTTTCTGAATAGGCCACAGGCCACAGTACTGCTCGTTATAAAACTGCGAAACAGAGTCGACGTTCGATCGCCCTTCATGATGGCTCCGCCAACTTTCGTGGAACAGCTCTTCAGTATTGATCGATACTTCACCTCTCCCAACTTCATTCATTGCTGTCGAATTGGCCCGCTGTGGAATCTGGCTGTTATTTTAGATTTATGTAAGACACATCGGTCGCGTGTCCCACCGCAAATTTCGTGGAATTCTTGGTGTTTTCGGGGAAAAATTCGAAACTGGAATGAAATTTTAGGCGTTGCACGAGGGCCATAGAGGGTCGTTCTGCCAATAGCATCAGACTCTCCAGATGTTCTGTTGGATTGGGGTGTTTGCTGCTCAATGGACAGATTGGAAACATGGGCGATTAATTTGTCTACAGCAACTACTTCTGGATGGTTCTTCTGCGCGTAAGGGCTCTACAAACAGCTTCGAAGGCCAGATTGGAATGTTGAGTGAAAATACGACAACACCACCTATGTAAAAGGTGCAGGGAGGCGGTTCAAAGATACAATTTCGCGAAATTGCCTGCGCGTAGCCGACCCGGTGCAACCGAGAGCGACAGCTAGGTGCCCTGTGCGAGCGAGACCGCAGGAATTCGCGATTCGCGATGCATAGTTATGTAAGTGCAGCACCACGGAAGAGCGACCGGCTCCCCATGATGGTGGCCGCGCGTGGAAGCGAGACAGCCAGCTGATTACGTAACGGGAGAGCTAGGCCGCTGTCGGCATACCTGGCCGGTGCCCGTTGTCGGAGTTCCTGGAAGCGAGACTTGGCGGGTCGGAGACGGTCAGCAGACTCCGAGCTAGCTGGTGCCCTTCCTGCGGCTAACCATCCGAGGAGGAAGCGTTAGAAATCGTTATGGCGGAATGTACGCGCCGAGAAGTGAGCTTGTCCGGTGTAAACTTGAGGGGGGTCACAAGCCATGGAAATATAAATATTGAAATGATTTTTTACTCCAGAAAAATTGTACAATACAATCGTTTTAATAACACGACTTAGGCCAGGAAATACAGTGTTGGACGCGACTTTTTGTTTCGGCAAGCTGAATTTATCACTATAGATGCTAAATATTATGTACAATAACATCAGTTTCCACAGTCATGAAGATGGGGGGAAGATTGTTTACAGGGTGGTTAATTGTATAATTTTTACGTAAATTCACGTTTTTCGCTTATAAAGTATAAAGAAAACAGTAAAGTAGTTTTTTTTAGTGTGGAAGATCCCGAGGATCTTCCACAATCGCACTAATTTTCTTCATGGTAGATTTCATAATAATACATTGAAATATATCTTTTTTTTTTAATTTCAAATTTGCAACCTGGATTTTTTTTATTTTTTAGCCTTCGTTGCAAAATATACGAAGCACGCGCGAGGTATAGTTATATATTATTACATATTCGGAAAGCTTATGAAAAGAGCTTAAAGTTAAAAAAAAATCGTCAAGATTCGTTGAAAAACAACGAAGTTACAGACTGTCAAATATATTATTTTCAAGCGAATTTCGCTTATTTAACGGCAGGACTATGAATATTATCGTAATTTTCTTCGGACTCGCTGTCGTTCGCTTGTCCCAACCCTTCCGCGCGAGGGCTAGTTTTGTAGGTCTTTTGAAGGCAAAAAAAAGTACTTTACTGTTTTCTCGTAGAAATGAACGGAAAAAAGTTATAACGTGAATTTACACAAAAATTATACAATTAATCACCCTGTAAACAATCTTCCCCCCATTTTTATGACTGTGGAAGTAATATGTTATTGTACACAATATTTAGCATCTATAGTGATAAATTCAGCTTGCCGAAACAAAAAGTTGCGAAATGTTAATTTCCCAACTTATTTTCCTAGCCTATATTACAAATTTTCCTTGTAGTTTTCCTTGTTCCGATTTTAACCTTTTCATAGTCGTAAAGAAATTTATTTTTTTATTGTATAGGTACGTTAAAACATTATTTACCAACATACAAGGTGTCCCAGAATATGTGGACAATCGGATTTATACAGGGGACGTTAAAATAACATGACAAGTTCCTATAAAAATTTTCCCTACAGGGCCCCCTTACGAAGATACAGGCCCCTAAAGAATGCCCCTGAAAATCGATTCTTTTTAATAACTTTTAAAATACTTTGTGTAATTTAATTATTTTTAGGAAAAAACAAATGTAAATAAAAGCTGCTGCATTTTTTTTAGATACGCACAGAAAGAATGCAAATTTCATCGCGTTATTTCTCTTTAGGGATATAACAAAAATCATATTCAACAAAAACAGTTTTTTCTCGAAAACAGCTCATTTTATCGATATCTAGCTATCTAAAAATATTATTTTAAAGCCTATATCGTAAAAGGTGTAAAAAAATTGACAATATGGTGTTACAGCTAGTCCGTCCCTGGCAGACCAAATAAGCCAAATTGTTTTCATGGGTAAACTTTTAAGGAGTCTTATCAGTTGTCCATCGTATATTAAAAAATAATTAAATTACACAAAGTATTTTAAAAGTTATTACAAAAAAAAAACGATTTTCAGAGGTATCTTTTAATTTAAATTTCCAATTTCATTATATTATAAATTTTTATTTTTTAATATTCACAGTAAAAAAAATGTTTTCTGATCTCAAAATCTACATTTTTCTATCAAAAAAATCAGTCATTTTTTCCCTTATTTTCCTGGACTATAACACTTTACTTGTTATACGCAGAAACAAGGAATGGGCATTTAAATTGTAAAACAGTAATTTTCTTGTGGTTTTTCGTAACATTCCGTCAAAGCGTAACTAAATCACCTACTTCTATTTATAAATATCTGGGTTAAAATATTTCTTTCGATCCGGTATAGGAATATTTTATTCGAACAATGCTGGGTATCGATTATTCTAAATACCACTGAACTGAATGTCAGATAGTAAATAAATAAGAGCGCATGAAAGAATACTTTAGATTAACTCCACCAAGATTACACTGATATAAGATAAGGTTTTATAGTTGTATCTCCAATAATAAGGGAGATATGAGGTAACTAAAAATTGCATGCAGTTACTTATTTGGTTAATTTTTACTACTTTAGTTATAGTCTTTCCGAAGTCAGTTGATCATGTATAAAAACGCCTAACAATAAAATTTAATGAGTGTCATAGGCGTAAAGGTTCAAATTATACAAATGGTTGGCTAATTTTCCGTGAAATTGTGTATAAAAAAACGATTATCTATGATTATTTATTAGCGAATAGTAATGAAATTTACATTTTTTAAATTATTCGCCAGTTTAACAGTAATTACAATAAATTATTATTAAACATAAAATATATACACGTTAATATGATTATTGTCAAAACGATTATATTTTCACGTTTTTCAGAGATTTTTATTACGTGTTTCTACATGTTCTTACAGGGTGTCCCACTTTTAGCACAAAGTAAAATACGTTCATAGATATAAGAGAATTAATACCCACTTCAAATTACCACCAGATCGTAAAACAAGCAAAGAACCTAAGCAAGTCCGCGTGATGGTATTTTATTAATTTATTTTGAATTGATATGAAAAATTATATTAAAGCATCAAAATTGTTCCTTCATTCATGAAATCTTCATCACATCCGTATATATTTTTTGCAAATCATATACTTTATTTTATTTTCGGCAGTGGAGCGGATGCGACTGCTGGGCGCAGGGGTGAATCGATCGGACTGATTTTGGTGTCGTCTTGCAGTTTGGACCTTTCTGCATGGAACAGAAGTAGTGCGGATATTCCATAATAACGAAGGAGCAGGGGAGGGGACGGTGCACTTAAATCTACGATTGTACTTTAAGAGTATTTCCAATAATTGATGACAGGCGGATATATCTACTAAAAGTAGCTTCAAAACTGGACCTGCTCAAGTTCCACGGGTAAATACTATTTACAACACTGAAAAAAGTATTGTATTGAACAATCAAAACGGAAGTACTTGATACGCGACACTCTCGTGTCGCCAATTATTATACAATTTATACGTATCGTATACACAAGTTACATCCGTAAGTATAGTCATTACTTTGTCTCGAGGAATTTGTTGAATAGTAAAAAGTAGGAATTCCATGAAGTTAAAAAGCCGTTAGAGTTTGATAATTGGTACTAGCATTCCTGAGCGTTATAAATAAATAAATAAATTCCAATTATATAACTGTGTGGGTAAGTGTTTTTGAGTAGCACTACGACTACCTGTGAAATGCGGCATTTTTAATTCGCAACAAGGTCGCTCGCGGAAAATGTCACCTAGGTCTTATACGAGTGGCATATCAATTAGATAGTCGATGCATTCTTGTTCGGTTACACAACAGGTTACTCATTCTTACTGGAAGTCAGGGGCGGATCCCCGGGGGATATTACCATTGTCCTTTGATTATTTAGTCACATTGATGTAGATGGAATTTGAATTTAATATACAGGGTGTTGCTACTAACATTACCAGTTGATTGTCAGCAAAGAAACTAGATACAGGGTGTCAAAGTTATTTTTTTACATTTATTGTGATATCTGAAGAACAGCAAGTAACAACGAAAGTAAACTGGAGACATAATGGTCTATAAAAATTATCTACAAAAAAGCTGTTGCAAAATTGTCATGAAAATACATGGTTCTGAGTAAATGGCATAAAACTACACAAAATTTTATTGATTCACACGGATCTAATAAGCAATGGATTTGTTTGGTGGTCATTAGTTGTTAGTAACTCACAAATAAATAACTGTCGGTGTCATTTTCACATTGTAAGTAAAATGGATAGGCAGAGGTGGCTCTGTATCATGGCGTCAACGGTCACCCGACATCAATCCACTCGATTATTTCACCTGGGGACATGTGGAACAGCAGGAATGATCTTCTCCATTAAATACAAGGAAGGAACTAATACAATGCATTCAGATCTAGTACGCCAGTGCATTTACCAAACTCAAGGTCGCCATTCGTAGAATAACGCCGCAACAAAGTCTTTATGGATGTAACAATAAGCATTTTTTAGTTAAATTAAAATTTTATGTAATCCTTATGTTCGCTAAATCAGGCCATTTGTATAACCTTTTCATTTTATGACAAATTGATAAAAATTCTATTTAAAAAAAGGGCACTGACTACCGGTATACCACGCCACTGGTGGTTTTAATGAATCGTTTGTAGATAATTTTTAAAGGACATTATGTCGCCACTAGCCGGACCTAATTTGATTTCGTTGGTACTGCTTTTAGATATCAGGAAAAAAGTTTATCATGAATTTTATATTCATAAAAATTTCAGTAACCAAATAAAAGAAAATAGCCAAAAAAAAGGTTTCTACAAGACATAACTGGATAGACCGACAAAATTTTCGACAAGACACCAGACTATAGTTTTTTTTAAGGTTTTTGACGCACTAGAATTACTATATCACGTTAGATTTTCGAGATATCCCACCCTAAAACGAAAAACACGGTTCTACCCCTGCGTTTGAGGTTAAATTACATCAGGAGATAATTTCACGCTGGAAATAACATTCCTTAATGTCCAGCAGAATTGCTTAGGCATCTAAGTCGTATAAACATTAACGTTAGTTATATGCCGTTGCCAATTGCTTTTAATTTTCATGCCAGCCAAAAATTGGAATTCCTTCCTTGAATTCGTTCTGTTACGATGAAAGATAATAATAGCTTGAGGAGACACTAAATATAGTTAATTGAAACGTTCAATTAAAAAGCAGCATTACAAAAATACATTAACGATCCTCGAATTAAGTCGTAAACAGCTTAAAATAGCACAAATTAGAAGATATCGTCATGAATTAAGAGACCAAATGGAACTAAACAAGTCACAAATAGTTTGCTCGTCTCTGGCAGCCCCATATAAAACTGCATTGATATGAGTACAATGTATGCAATTAATACACATACAGTTTCTCAGACGCTATTTGCTTCTGTGTCTAATTGTAAGTAAAGAGTTGTCGCCTTGATCATGTTTGAAAGTCACTTTACCAAACTTTCGATCTCACTTCATAGTCTATATATGCCACATTGTATGCTTCAGTCTGGTAGATTTGATTTGAGCTTAGTTGCAGGTGTCTTTGCTCCAATCCAGCTTCAGAACCTCTAAAAGCCCCAGCAAACTTGGGGGGACTTTTAGTCATGAGTTGACGCTTGCCATACCTTTTACTGCTGCTTAGCTATTGGAATAGAAAGGAGCTTCCTGCTTTTATATCCTCGTGGTGTTCTTTCCAAATATAGTTTTATTGCACGGAAGATTCAGAATTGTTCTCATGACTGCTAATTTAAACGCAATCGCTTGTAGAAGAGAACAGACATAAGTTCCCAAGCTTCCCCTTTTTCTTCCAGGTTTCTTTCCTACACTATTCCTGCACAACTTCTAGAGCCTATTGTAAGAGATCTGCTACACAGTTTCACCGACATTATGATTGATGATATTATCTTATGATTACTCAAAAACTGCTGATGCTAAAAAATTTTAAACTCCAGATCCGAAAACTAGACACTTGAGGCTTCAAATTCTTTTTTTATTCTCTTTGCGACTATTTCCCTACAAGTTAGAACTCCTTGAAAATCACCCAAAATTTTAGTTCAGGTTAGTCAACTTTTAGCACTGAGAGTTAATGATCTATTCATATTCAGAATTATATTTCGGGGATATTAATATACGAAAGATAAATAAATATGGTTATTGCTTTATAACTGTTTTCTATTCGTAGTTAATTAAATTGTGCTATAATTAAAAATGCAATAAAACTTGGGTTTCAGTATAGCTGCTCATTGGTCAACTTCCACTTAGCTTTTATGAATTATTTAATACTTTTTGATAGCATCATTACATCAAACTTAAAACTATTAAATTAATAATTTTTTCGTTCACGAGTTTGTTTACCCTCGAAGTTTATTTTAATTTACATTTACAATTAAACTAGAAAAAGCCGAAGGCCTACATCTCTCTAACTACTTGTACCACATTTCCCAGGCGAGAAAACTGAATCAATTTATTTTTTGCTAGATTCGATTTCTCGGAAGAGTCGAACCGTTTGGTTTGTCGAATTTTTAGGTCGAACGTGGCCCATGTCTAGAACGCACGTCCATACTACGACCTTTTCGGACTCATTCATTTAGCGTGTCGTCATGATTCATTGATAAAAGGTTGGTGAGTAAAAGAAGTGCCTTATTATTCATTGATAGGCGTTGGTATAACAGTATATAATTACATTTATTGTCCCATATTGTCGCCGATATGTTATTTGCCGCGCGCGATACTGTTTTCTTTTTCTATGGATTTGATTCACTTGGAAAAGGATTGCGTGATAAAACTTGTGACGTACCCCTGCGTGTTACAAGTATTGACCAAAATACATTATTTTAGAAAATGATATGAATTTATTTTGCAAGGTTTTGAAAAATATATGAAAATTAAAAACCGTTGAGCAAATTTTCTAATAGAATTCCCCACAATGCTTTTGGGAATTACTTGAATTTATTCAAAGCATATCCATTAAATTCGTGACATATTTACTTATAATTAATTGATAACCGAAGCCAATTATCCTGAATGCTTGAATATCAATAAATATCCACTATTAGAAGACTAGTAGTAAGTACAGTGAATATATAAATTAATTAAACAAGTATTATACCTTCGAGCACATATTTAAATAAATACATTAATAATTTTCAAAACTAATTAATCATCGAGCCAAGCGAATGCCATAAAAACTTGCCTCAAATAATGATATTGATCAACGCATGATATATTCTTGATTAACGAGAATTTTTTCCATATACAACCCTCGATACTCCTTTTTAATTGTTGATTCTAGACCTCGGTGCGTTAGGAGTTTTGGTTGACATTTGGTTATATCTCCATTACTATTAGAGATAAAATCATCAATATTAACTTAACTTAACTTTGTTTTCTTTTCTCTTAATTCGGCCTTCGTATGGTACTGGGAATGTACTAACCGCAAATATATGTTAAGATAAGTGTACAATGTAACTTCGTAATTTTTATCTAAAATAGGCGATGTGAAAAAGACTCGGTACTGAGTGATATATCGCTACGTTGATGTCTGTGCGTGAAATTTACAGTATTTTCTACTTACAAATCACCGCAAACATACCATTTTCTACTCGATATCACTCGAGAACAATTCTGTGTAATGGTTGGCGTCCTCAGCGACGGATATTTCCGAGTCGTCGCAACACGGAATAATCACACACCAGGGAACACTACAAAACAATTTTATTATTATCACATTATCACACGGGACAATGCTATAATAATATATTGGGAAGGCCTTGTAATTATTTGCTTTTAATCTATGAACCAGCGCTTGGGTAATGGTAGTTTCGAAATAATCGTAATTGCTAACCCGGTGGAGAGTATTCCGAGTATCTCGGTACGACTGTCGGATAGAAAATAGCACTTGCAAATTAGAAAAACACAGGCAGAGCTTATTTATGGCTTCCTGTTGGCTGTTGCATTTAAATCGCGATCCTGGATTCCGGATTTGTATTTCCCCTTCCGTTTTCCAAATACAACTTACATTGTTCTTGCTTATTCTTTTAGACTCTTGCTCAGAAATTAATTCTCCCTCAGGCAAACTATTATTTTACATTGCTAAACGATTTTCTACATTTATAATTTTATTTGAATGAAACAATTTAGCAATTATTGAATCAAGTGTTTGAAAAAAACTCCATAACTTCTAGCTAAGCCTATACCAATCACTTCCAACTATTCTTATTTAAGTGACTGTTACAACTCTTTAGTTTAGGTCCCCTTTCTTTGCTTCCATTGTTCTTTGAGCCACCTGGTACCTTGTTTCGCCTAGTAATTGTCAGAGCCGCCTGGTATATTCAATATTGGCAAGACAACGACCAAATTTACATGTATAAGGTATTGGGAATTGCCTATCCGCTTGTTCGATACATTAAATCCTAGTCCGAGCTTTAACAGCTAAACTGGGAGACAATTTTCCCCCAAGTTTTTTAGTGCAGAGTCTAATAGAGCAGGCGCGGGAGTCTATGGCCTTCACAGCTGACTCGCCTTTTGAACTGTTCACTGTTCAGTTATTTACGGAACTTGTAGTAGTTGCTGTCGCGTCGATACCTTTCCTTCAAAGAAGTGGACGGGAATTATTGCAAATGTGATTTGATAGTGATCCCAAAGTTTACAGGGACATACGTATTAAAAAAAATCACCTGTTTTGTACTGTGTATGAACGCATTATTAATTCTTGTTACAAACTACATATAATATATTATCTGTAGCAATTTTTTTTGAGATGGGGATTCGGGAATAGTGAATAGCATCGTTTTTGCTTAAAAGTCATAGAGTTCATATACGAAGTACCTCGGATACCCCAACGGCTACTCTGTACAACGATATTTTGGTCTTTCGACATAACGTAAATCGATTTTAGTGGCAACCGGAAACGATTGCCGTAAAACTGGTTTAACTGTGGCGCGGTAGATGCGATGCCCGCCCTTTTGTGTAACGAGGAGCGCGGATAAAACGGTTCTAAACATTCGCGGTATAGGATTTATTCCTGGTAACAAATACTTGCGCTTCCGGTTCTAAAAGTAAGTAGTCAGCGTCGGACGTGAAGAATGTGGCATATGCAAGCAGAAATTTAGTGGCGATATAGTATCTAAATATATGCACGAGGAAGAAGTAAATTAGACGACTGGATACGCGTAGTAATATATTGCCTACCAAATTGGATTTCTCACAACTCTGTTATTGCTTTATTCTTCTAAACAGTAAGAGTAAACTGCTTCAAAATCCTCTAGACTTTTGTAATTAAGTTTAACAAAGTCTCGTATTAGTAGAGAATACAAAGATAGGTTACGACTGCAAATCAGCTGAAAACGTATATTACTACTACTAAGAATGTGAGAACGAATGCGCAACAGAAAATTAATTAATTTGTTAATTAATACCATGCGGAAGTATGAAAATATAATTGGTCTCATAAAATAATACAGAAACGTTGAATAAAAGTATTATTAACAGTAAATTTTAACTTAAATTACAAAGTACAGTTCTGTGATTCGATACAATATTGTCAAACATAAAGGACTACAAGCCCATCGGAAATTTTCAAGGGGTCATTTGACCCGGCATGAATTACTTATTAATTACTACCACATATAACAATAACTTCGATGCCGTCAACTCTTGTTGGTACAGGTGAGTACACAGGTAAGCTAAACCTGTCCACCAAGGGCGGTGGCGTTCGGCAAAACATTTTCGTACGGCATTTCTGAAGTATATAGGTTATACAAAAAAAATGAACCTCGATCTAATGCCGTACAAAACTAGCAATACCGGAAGCCGGGAAAATTTTTGATTCTCCAAAAATTCTGGCCAGGGTTTTGGTGATTTATTACAGTACGACATTTCTACTGCAAGTTTCGGATCGATACAAAGATAAATTTTTAAGTGACGCCGTACGTACTTGCTGATACAGGGGTTAGGAATACATGGTTTTAAGAAAAAAATAATAAACAAATCAGTGCCTTTGGCGACAGAATTAAAATTAAATGCAATCCGTTTACAGATTTCTTCATTTATGTTCTAAGAATATGTTCTGGGTCTTACTTACAAAGCATGATTTCGAAAAAAACCTAATTTTTGAAAATGTTAATTTTTGAAATTTTTGAAAAAAATTCGATTTTTACGCTGTAACTTAAAAATTAAAGGGTGTACGAAAAAAATACAAGGGTAAAAAAATTAGCTTTATTTTTGCTGAAGATTTTGCTTTATTTTTTATTCCTCTAAAATTAATATTAATCGAGATACCGCCATTTTAAGTTATCATATGAATGAGAGAACCACCCTCTTCGAGCCCTTTAAACCCTTCAAAGTTAAAAATGAAGGGCTTAAAAAAGATCAACTCAACAGTTGACGTAGCCCTTACATTTCCCTGCAAAATGAGCCTTTGTGCGAATAAAAATCTTAAAAAGTAAGAAAGTTATAGTCAAAAAAATAAACACGTGTATAGGTGATAATTTTAAGAAATTTTAGATCAAACAAGAATTTTGAAGCATTTAGATCTGTTTTGTATATACAGGGTCGGAAAGTCCCCATGGTTCATCGGCCGTTACGTGAGAGCGATAAAGTAAGTCATAGAAATCCGTGCGATAGAGAAAGATGGCTATAATGAAGGCATCTAATAGTCACGGTCCATTTCGCCCTTCCACAAATAAGAAGTGGATCTTATTCATCAAACTTTTTCATCCAAAAATTTGGGATACATTAAGTTTCACGTTGAAATTACTCATACTGCATAAATAAAAAAAAGATTTGATTACATAAAACGCTTAAATCTGTATTTTTTCTTTTCTCCAATAAGGGGTGGTTTTCACCCCTTAAGAACAAAAAACACACATAGCGCATATATAAGTATTGAAGTTGGGGGTAAGATGAGCCTAATTCTAAATTTTGAGAAAAATCGATACAGTTATAAAAAATTCGGAGGTATTACTATATTTTCAGCTACAGTAACTGGGATAAATATGAAAGTACATACGTGTTTCAGATTGTAAGACTGGCGGTTCACGCATAACTCATGGAATGTTTCTCTGCTTCCATCTGTTAAGCACCTCGTCAAGCAATCGGAGCGACGGCTTGTAATTGGTCGCCGTGTTTTATTTAATAACTATGGCGAGCCGCGGATTTTTACCTTTAATTTTATTTGCAGTAACGGAACTTTTAATAAGGATCCACAATACCTGGCCTAAATGCCTGCGGATTCCGTGCACGTCAATGGTTGTTCCAGAACGGCCAAAGTACAGAAAAAAAAATGGGAAAATTGCTACGAAATTAAAAAAATACTTCGGATTACAAATTTAAAGTTGTTAAGCGAAAAACAAGTATTTTCTTGTACCTACGAAGGAACGTTGTGGCAGTAACATGAAGTTTTTTTTCAAGGTGTCAGACATCCGTGGTCATTGACCTTTGGTCCCCAGGCTATTCACCTTTGGTCCCGAGGTCAATTTTACCCTTGGGGTCAATCACCTTTGATACTGGGACCATTAGACTTTAACTTCCGGGGTCAGTTTAGTTTCAGGGTAATTGACCTTTGGCTCTCGGGATCATTGACCGTTGACTACAGGGTCATTGATATTTGGCCACCTGATTATTGACCTTTTGTCCAGGTGTTTTTGACGTTTGACCACAATGTCATTGATCTTTGACCACAGGATCATTGATATTTGCCCACCTCATTATTGACCTTTAGCCACGGGTCATTGACCTTTTGCAACCGGGTACATTTTAAAGATATTTAGACGTATTTCCAGATATTTTGAAGATTTCGAAGTATTGCGACATATTTAGTGGGTTTTGAGATATTTCGTACTGGATTTGAAAAATTTTTATACAGTCGAAGGCCTAATTTGAGGTATCTGGTACTTTTGAATGCTTTCTGGAGCCGTTTGGATGTAATTTGATATATTTTATAGAAGTTTTAGTACTTTTGAAGCATTTTTAAACCGATTTTTGCGATGGTATCGACCTAGATTTATGTTTACCAAAAAGGTTTATCTCTTACAAGAGATATTTCGCCTATTCTGAGGACACGCTGTACATGCTCTTTACAACAACGCTTTGAGAAATTTGTTTCCTTTTTGTCCTTCAAGTAATGGAACACAATTATTATAACACTTCTTCAAAAGTTTATAGAATCCAATAATTTTCTAAAGAAATTATTTATTTATTTTTCAAGCAAGCGATTTTCCTTGATCCCATCATATCTTCAGTAAATAACAATTACTTTCTACATGTATTAATCTGTCATTTGCTTTAAATCTGGGTTGGTCACCTATGCCCAGACATTTGGCGTTTTTTTTCTACATTGTTGTGCCGATCTATTTTTAATAAACTAGATTGTTTCAATTCCACAATCTTGTTATTTAGACGGCTACTCAATGGAATGCGACAGAAAGAAATTTGGTATGGGTCCACTCAAAAAATTGCTTTCGAATGCTATTAAGACTAGAAACTGTTGCCCCGTTTATTTAAAAAACGGCCAAGCTTTTACTTTTAGCAGAAAAGAATTTAGATCCGTTAACAATTATTGATATTTTTAGCTCGGCCTTCGTGGAGACCATTTGTATATTTGTCAATACGGAGATGACGTGTAACAAATAATTAACTGGTACAATACAGGGTGTTGGCTAAGTACGTGGCCAAACTTCAAAGGGTGATTCTTTGAGTTATTCTAAGACGAAAAGTTTATTCAAACATAGTTCCGGTAAAGAAGCATTTTTACTACCAAATAACATGAAAGGAACTTCATCCAACATATTCGAACATGAATTGAATCTTTAAAATACGTAAATCTGCGATTTTCGCATTTTTTTCGTACAAGGGTAGTTTTCACCCCCAAATAGAAAAAAGCACACATCTAGACAATATAACTTTTGAAGTGAGGGGACAATAACTAATAACCAAGCAATTCACCAATATATTTGACAAAAAAAAGTGCGTCACTGACTTTCTTAAAACTTTTATCATTTTTTCGCATTAAGCAACTAAAAATATAACTTTTTTTGCCTCTTTACTTTAATTATCCACAAATTCCTTTACTGGCTCGCGAGTTTCACCACTTACCAGCACCTGTGGAAGAACCACGCTCAAATGGGACACCCTTTGTCACGTATAACAAGCCTCTTACTTTACAGAGACACCGTAAGTCTTGAATCGCCGCCGGATATCCATTTCTACGGAGATAATTTAACGGCGGCGGCCGCTTATAAACTTGGAAGTTTACAAGAGTTCATTCATGATTCGGAAGCGATAGCGGCTAACGGATCCGACGATAGAAACCAACAGGAGGAGATGTCGCAGGCGATATTTGGAAAGCCGCTTTTGGAAGAACACGCGCGTCGCGTCGCCTCTCAAACGAGATCGGTATTCAGGTCGATGTCGACGTCGACATGGCATGGCATGCTAGACTGCGGGGCTCGCGAGAAGGACGGCCTGTTCTTTCGCGAGCCGCAGAAAGAGAACGAGACAATTAAAAAATCGTGTAATAAATCTACGCGGTGGACCGAAGAAGTGCCGTGGGATCGGAGTGGAGAAGGTGCCGATTTCAGGCATAGACCGATCTAAATAACTCATTTAGAAGGGAAAAAAAAGAAAATTGTTACCTGGACATTTATAAGTGATAATGGTAAATGCTTGAGCAGGGGCGGCGGAGTGTTGATTTGGGGGGTTGAAAAGTTATGAAAAATTGTATCATTGGGATTTCTGGCGAAAGTTGAGGTCAAACAAAAAAATATCTAACATAAAAGTTGTAGATCATGCAAAAATCTACAACTTTTGTAGAGGTCATTTTTAACATAACCTCAAAATTTCCGAGAAAATGCGAAAAACAGGTTTTTTTCTGATTTTCCGTTTTTTATTTCACATTTCCGCAAAAATAATTTAATTTTGACCAAACCTGGTGAAAGTATACCTTTCTCTGTCTTAAATAACCTCAACTTTTTTTTAGATAAAAAAATCAAGAAGTTTCTGAGATATTCATTTTTTTCGGCCTGAAACACTTTTTTTTCAAAGAAAAATTCTACTTAAAAAAATCATCGTACAGAGTTCTGCCGGTAATCATTTTTTTCGTTTTGACTTTTTTGGTGAATTAAAAAAATTTGTAATCACATGTCAAGAACATGCTCAAATAAGCAAAAAGTAAAAAATGACTTGCAGCAATGAATTTTTCAGTAATTATTGTTGATAATTTTTTTAAATTTTAAAAATAATCAAAAATTGATTACACCATTCAATTGTACGGAAAAAATACAAAAAAAAACTGTCTCATTGTTTGACCCAAAACTATTTTTATATAGTATTGCTACAAACATAAGTCAAATAGTGAATAAATAAAATAAATAATAATTTTTTTTCCGTAGGATCGATTAGTGTACTTATATTTTTTTAAAGTTTTATGAATTCATAGATATACAGTGTGTCCAAGATAAGGATGGGATAGCATTAGGATCTAGGAAACGGTAAGAGATACGGGGTGGCTCAGATTAGAAAAAAGTTGTGTTTTTTTGTACCTAACAATATCCGGAAAAACCCGAACTTTTGCTAAATTGTTTAATTTTTTTCTGCCTTTATTTGAAAACGAATTTTAAAATAAATTACATATTTACAATTTTTCGCTCTATACAATGGCGTCAACATTTTTTTCGTCTTCGAAGGGCCATTATCGGATTATTTTTTTATATACGTCGCTGCTATTATTGTGACAAAATCTAGTCATTTTTAATTCTGAATTAGAGGATATTACTATTGTAATCGCTTAAAAAATTTTTAGCTTGTTTTAGCTATAATTTAAAATTTTTCCCGAGTACGGCTCTCAACGCTTTCAAAATATCTATTGGATGAAGTCATAACAGTATAGAAGTCAATACCGCACAATATCCAACAATTTTTTACTACTGTTAGCAATACTAATTAGAAATAATAAAATAATTCATAAATTCGTATTATTTCTTTGTTAGGTACAACTTTTTAAATTATGAATTAAAAAAATGTTGGATATTTTGTGTTGTACTAACTTTTATTCTCTCCTCTCTCTCTATCTCTTCTCCAATAGATACAGGTATTTTGAAAACGTTCAGAGCCGTACTCAGGAAAAATTTTTAATGATAGCTAAAAACATTTTTAAGCGATTACAATAGTAGTATCATCTAATACAGAATTAAAAATGACTAGATTTTGTCATAAAAATAGCAGCGATATATTTAAAAAAATTAATCTGATGATGGCCCGTCGAAGACGAAACGTAGGATTGCAAAAATGTTGACGCCATTGGATAGAGCGAAAAAAATGGCAATGTAAATATGCACTTTATTTAAAATTAGTTTTCAAATGAAGCCAGAAAAAAAAATAAAAAAGATTTTGCAAAATTTCGGGATTTCGGATTTCGCGTCAACAGTAGACTTTGCAGTTAATACTTTGTATTGCTGAAATCTCAAATCATCCTGAGATAATTTATCATTTATGCATTTGTAATTCGACTTAGATGTTTATAGCAATACTGTACAAAAATAAAGTTTTGGGTCAAACTATGAAACAGTTTTTTTTGTATTTTTTTCCGTAGAATTGAATGGTGTAATTAGTTTTTGAATGATTTTTAATTTACACAAATTATCAACAATAATTTATTTTAATTTTTTACATTTTTCAGCATGTTTTTGAAATGTTATTACAGATTTTTTTATTTCACTAAAAAGTATATATCAAAACGAAAAAATGATTACCGGCAGAACTCTGTACGATGATTTCTTTAAGTAGAATTTTTCTTTGAAAAAAAGTGTTTCAGTCCGAAAAAAATTAATATCTCAGAAACTTCTTGATTTTTTTATCTAAAAAAAATTGAGATTATTTAAGACTGAGGAAGGTATACTTTCACCAAGTTTCGTCAAAATTAAATTATTTTTGCGGAAATGAGAAATAAAAAACGGAAAATCAGAAAAAAACCTGTTTTTCGCATTTTTTTTTGAAATTTTGAGGTTATGTTAAAAAGTGGCCTCTACAAAAGTTGTAGATTTTTGCATGATCTATAACTTTTGTATTGAATACTTTTTTATTTGACGTCAACTTTTCGCCAGAAATCCCAATGATACAATTTTTCATAACTTTTCAACCCCCCAAATCAATCCCCCGCCGCCCCTGTTCACGAATTTATTTTTTTTTAGATTTATTATAAGCCCTTTTACCATTTCCACTTATAAAAGTCCAGGTAACAATTGTTTTTTTCTCCAAGTGTAATTTGGTTGGACTAGCATGTCAATTTCAGGATTCGCTCGGATTATTACACAAATGAATTATTTATTAAAAAAAATCAACGGCAAAGCCCAGTAACAGAATATATTAAGTTTATTATTAAAATATAATAAAAAAAGTAAGAAAAAGAAATTAAATATAAAAGATATAGTCAAATTATCAAACAAATAAACAGCAGTAATCTATATTAGAGCGTGAAAATGGCACGCACACGCACAAACGAGAACGAAACGCAGGCCGACAGGGCAGGCATTAGAGTGCCGCTAGAGACGTATCGAATAAACTGATCGATGCGAAGCTTCACATCAGACGCACACATGTACATGTTATTATACAATGTCGCAGATATTGGGACTACTAAAATTTGAAGTAGTTGAAGCTTCTCCAAGAACAGCATCTATTAAAAACTGCTACTACTTTAGATATGCGCCTGCGACCTCGGTAAATGTCGGACGGACATTTTCGACAACTCCGGCCGTTCAATGCGCGACTTTTTTCGCTCGCCGCGTACGCGCGGACCGGCTCGGTTCGTGGGAGCGAGAAGACCTCCAGCATTGCTACCATCGTAGACGAGGAGACCGATAACTGGTTATACGGCATGGTAAAATATATTATTTTATACGTGTACCTGCATGATTTCACATCCGCACGTACATTTAATACGGCCGATATTATTACGAATAACTCCCGAGGAAGCAACCCACCGGACCTCATTAAAATTGCAAATGAAGGCAGAGGTCGGCCGGCGGAGACTTTTGTCCGCGCCTGAGGCGGTTATTTTCTCGTTGCAACTAGAAAACTTGCACGGGGATCTTCAGAAGTAACCCTGCAACCGAGGATTAAGTCCCCTGGCCGGTATCACACGGTCTATAACTTTTCGATGCGTAGTTTGCGGTTACCCCAAAGCTTTTTTAAGTAGTAGTTTTGTGAATAACGACGTCTCGTTAAAACTAACTCATCATCATGTATTTTTAGATCCCTTGACAAAATCTTCAGCGTTTTTGACGTGGTGTTCTGTCATTTCTACTACATCTTTAATTTTGTTAAATTGGTACATTTAATTGTGGACTTTTGGTACGTTAAGGGCCTAGGCTTGCCAGATCTCCGGGTTTGACCCGGAGTCTTCGGGTTTTGATGGTACATCCTCGGGCTCCGAGTTAACATGTCATTTCTCCGGGTTAACGCCCTACCCACCCTCGAAATCCATTTCCTCCAGTCATATTCCTTTTTTTTTTCTTTTTGAGTGAGTTTTCTGTCAATGACTTTCTAGTACCAGTTTTACATAGACATCGATTTGTCTAATTGCAGAACTTAGGATTGTATATTACTTTTTTTTTTTTTTAGAGCTCATCTTCGTAAACAATTTTTTTTAGCCATGAATTTCTCCGGGTCAGTCATGAAATAAATCTGGCAACCCTATAAGGGGCCCATATTCTTTAAATAGTGTTTTCCGCAAAGACAAATAATTTGAAACATTTAATAACTGAATAATCTAAAGCTTATCAAATAATACGAATGTTATGTCATGCCACCTAAGTATTTTTAAAGACGCCGCAGTAAAACGAATAAACAGGTGCAAAAAACGATCAAACCATCAAGGTTTTAGGTACTGAAATCTACGAAAATACTAACTTTTTTATATATAATTCCACATGTAAATATTCTTATATACATTTACTTGCTTAGTCCTACATATAAAATTGTTTACTTTTATTTATAAATACGTGAAAATAATTCTTAAAATGTGGGGTTAGAAGAACAGAAAACGCATGTTTTACAAACGCTTTTTTTTAGTTATTATTTTATTTGAGTAAATTTAAATGGTAACAATGAATAAACAAAACATCAAGAATTTTATTTTTGTGCTTACTTTTGTTCTACACGTTTTACTTTTAAAGATTTCAGTACCTTAAAACGCCAGAAATTTCACTATTTCTCGGCCAGGAATATGGCCACCTTAAGTAATATTCGAAAAAAAAAGTAATTCAAGTTCAAGTAAATGGTATAACTAACTGGGATGACCAGTTATAACAAAACAAAACAGAGACATACTGGAAATTTTTTAACGAAAACTTACTACACTAGAAAGGCAGTAACTAGAAATTGAGAAAAATAAAAACATTTCATATAAAAATATTTCTTGGAGCACGTAATGGCTCTAATAATAAAGTAGCGGCATCAGGACATATGGTCAGTGGTCCGAAATGAAACAGGAATTCCTGACATTTCATACAATTCCTGAAATTGCTGACATAGCGCGGCTCAATGAATTTTAATAAGGCATTATCTAGTCGATGTGTCATGATGCTAAAAATATATTTAACAACTGTAAAGCGAAAAACGTTTCTTTAACCAGGGATATCTGGAAAGAACTCAAACAGCGGCGGCTGGTGAGGTGGAAATTTTCATGGTAAAAAAAATAATTTTAAATTTAGTTTACAGTCAATTTTACTCGACTTAACAAAATTCGTTTGAAAAACTCCGCGTAGCTCGCTCCTACATCTGTTTACAGTGGTGGTTATGGTTACCGTGGCGCACCAGTAAAAGACGGAGTGGGAGTAGTGCATATTTACTATGCAGATTGGGCTCTGTTTAGTCCGACCTTAACCAAATAGTACTGGCTTTTTTCCTTATTAAACGTAATTTGTTCAGGTGTGGTGTAAAATTTTGTTACTTACGTATCTCTTCTTGTGTAATTTTTAAAAGATTGTAAAAGTTTAAATTGATTGAAAATACAGACTAACAGTAATGCTATCTATGGAAAAATCAATGGCGCGAGAAATACCAGACTTTAATGAATATATAATTGAAAAGTTTATTTCGGACAATAGCAGAAGAATAGACTCCGTATAAAACACATTTTCCCTATATTTCAATAGTACTTAAAATAATATAATATAATATAATAATAATAAAATAATATAATAATATATAATAATAATAATATTTAATTTTTTTCCCAATACTGTGTATCTAAATTTTTCCACCCTCCCTAGTATTAAAGTCAAGAGCCGCCACTGGTTACTATCCTTTGATAATCTTCACGGCAATTACCGCGATCATCCTCATTACAGAAGAAATAAAAATCACAAGAAAACACTAACTACCTGATAAATAAATCAAATGGTAATGATATACATTGTTTTTAGATTATCTAATGAAATATGCGAGTCTATCGACAGAAAAGTCTTTAACGGAGATGAATATAACCAAGTTTGATATATCTTTTATGTTAGGTTCCACGGAAACAACGTTTGGTACTCAAACTTAAGGATGTTAACCGCTTATGATGAAAATAGTTATGGACCTGTACTAAATATTAAAATTTTCAGTAGTACTCAATTAAATCTACAATTTTACACTCTCAAATAAAGTTAGAAGGTTTATAACAGACCAAAAGAACGTGTTATCCAAGAGAATATGTTCCAAGAGTCAAATAACTCTTGAAAGACAAAGTTATGAAGTTACCGTTGAAATTCCTCTCAGCAAGACTCATATTCAGAAGACATCTGTCATTTCAGGTGTTTGAGCATATTCTGTTTACTAAAAATTGTAGTTTTATCACTAAATATTTTAATGAAAACTTATAAAAAGTGATGTATTTTACTATTTATTGACTCCACATCAACCAACATTAAGCTTAAAAAAATAAATTCGGTGACAAAATTTCTAGTTCCTCTTAAATTGGCATCTGTACGAATAGTCCAATCAAATTGTTGAAAATTCCTTATTTTTGATAAAAAATAGTTCAGTATTTGAAAATATGTAAAAATTAATAAAAATTTCGTAAAATTCAATGAATTATTTTACTCTTCTTGAATTTTTGGGCTTCATTTTCAAAATGGCGTCCAAAGTTCGCAAAAAACAGTTTTCATGTATAAAAAAACTAAACATTTTAGAAAAAAAATGTTTCAAACAAAAGTTGTAAGAATTTTTAATACGGATCGAATGAGCCCAAACCAGTTTTGATCGATAAATAAATTAATTAGTTATTGCAAAAAAAACAGTTAAAAATCGCAATTTTTTCAAATAGCTGTATCTCTTTCAAAAATAAATATTCTTTTATGAAACTTCGTGAAAGGATAGCTCTTTGCGAGCAAAAAAAAAAACATTTTTTCATAATTGAAAAATATTTTAGTTTCGTGAAAAAATTTCAACTTTCGAATGGCAGTATCGACATTTTGATACGAGTTTTATGACCACGATTTTTTGATCGTTTTTTGCAATATTTGAAGTCGATTTGAGGCTCATGCAATATTTTCACATAATAGTGTAATTATTAAAGAAAATTTTAAACTCAACCCCGTTCCTAAAGATGTGACGGCCTATGAATTATGGGGATTTTACAAAGACGCTTTTTTTGAAAAAATCGTTTTATTTTGCTCACCAAGAGTTCCTTCCACCAAGTCTCATAAAAAAATATTTATTTTTGAAAGAGATACAGCTATTTGAAAAAATTGCGATTTTTAGCGTTTTTTTTTTGCAGTAACTAATTTATTTATTTGAAACATTGTTTTCTAAAATGTTTAGTTATTTTATAAATGAAAAAAACTGTTTTTTGCAAACTTTGGACGCCATTTTGAAAATTAAACCCATAAATTCAAATTTTTCCTAATTTTTACATATTTCCAATTACAGAACTATTTTTTGGGTAATTTCATTGGACTAGAAGCCTTGCTAGAACCAACTGTCGTCTCTAATTCAACAGAAACCTGCCAATGTTTGTGTTATTCAATCGACCACTGGCGACCGCGGCGCGCGCCTCCCAAAGAGTTATGCTGCTCAACAGCTGTAATACGTGGGGACCCGGCGGGGCCGGGGGGCGGTGTGAGGTCAGACGTCTTGCGCGGAGGAATGTTCGGCGCTTCAGGCGTAGAATTGAATTCCTGGCCCCCTTGTCGGAGCCCCCGCCAGGCCGGTTCATTCATTCACAAGATCGGACCTCCTACTAGGATACCTACGTGATAGTGGGACGCCGTTGCCGGAATTAGTCTTTCTTTCCACATCCATCTACCATTTTTCACTACATCGCGTTGTATACGCGTACGGGGTTACTGGATGTAAATGCCAACCCGCCCTCTTAACCTTTAGATTTAAAAAAATTCAATTTCTTCCAGCCAGTACAACAACCCTACTTTAAATATTATGTGTCTTAAGTTAGAAACTTAGCACGCATCTTCCTCAGTCTGTTGTTTATAAAAAGTTCCAGTTTCGTCTATATCACAAATTTCAAACAATCTCTTTTGCTTCAACACTAAAATGAAATCAGTTTACATAGTGACTGTATCGTAAAAGCATTGTGCCACAATCGAATATAGAACAGTTAAAAATTGGTTTTCCTACTGAGCATACTCTCCTAGTAGTACAGCTTTACATACTGCTGTAGGTTTTTGTTAATGAACACGACCTTCTAGTAATGCGCTTTACATATTGCTGTGAGTTTTCTTTCAATGACTTTCTAGTACTAGTTTTACATACTGCTGTGAGTTTTTTCACTCACCATGCTTTTCTAGTACAGCATTACACACTGCTGTGGGTTTACTCACTGAATATATATTTCTAATGGTACAAATTTACATATTGCTGTGAGTTTATTCACTGAACATGACCTTCTCGTAATGCGGTTTACACATTGTTGTGAGTTTTCTAACTGTCAATGACTTTCTAGTACTAGTTTTATATACTACCGTGAGTTTTCTCACTCAGCATGCTTTTCTAGTACAGCTTTACATATTGCTGTGAGTTTACCCACTAAGCATGCCTTTCTAGTATTGCACTTTTGCGTATTGCTGTGAGTTTCATATGTTCAGTTTTCTCACTGAGCATGGCTATTTAATAGAAATAGTAACTTATTCATGTAACTCGTGAGTTATTCCACTGAGCGTACCCGGGATTTGAATATGACTATGTTATTTTGTAAATAATAATTGTTAGTTAATATCGTACGTATAATTTTTTCATCGTCAGCCTTACGGAGCAGTTAGATATTTGATTCAACGAGTTTAATTAATTAAATTACATATTTTGTTGATAAAATTATATTGTCCTTTGCAAATATGTATATTCTATATAGAAAATATGTATAAGTTCCATTCAACTGTTTTTGTAAGTAGTTTTCAGATCACAAGAAGTTAAATTCCTTGCTACTTTAGCTGGGACCCTTCGTTTCTAATGTTTACGAATGTAAAAGAAAGGGGGGGGAGAGATGAGGCAGGCGAATGCACTTTTCAAGTGACACAGTTCGACAAGGTCACCGATCCCAAGCCAGAGACATGGAGCAGTCGTTTGAAAAGCACGTCTTTACATCTACAACAACGTGGACTTAGTTTATTCGGAAAAATTGGATCGTTTACAAAATGGAGCAAACGGCCAACTAATTCAGTCTAGACGGAAAATATATTTAAAATTAACGGTCATTGAACTTTTTAGATCATATGATATTGCAATCATACAAATTATTCGAATTACGTGTTGGATTATTTATGTTTGAATTGGTACTGAAATTTGTTTACATTCGCTTCGAGTTTATCGTTAAACTTACAATTAGACCCGACTACGTAAGGATCATATCGAGTCAAACTCGTTCTACGTGTAAATTTATTAATTAGACGAAAAATTGACACACCTTCCAAACTACCTCCAAATATATTCAGAAATGTGACTGAACTCACATAACTTTCCACTATATTTGGTAGAAACACTAGCAAAAATGTCTTTTTTTGTATAAGTAGTAGATCTAACTGAATTTGGTATA
The DNA here is from genome assembly GCF_000390285.2 of Anoplophora glabripennis. Classification (NCBI taxonomy): domain Eukaryota; kingdom Metazoa; phylum Arthropoda; class Insecta; order Coleoptera; family Cerambycidae; genus Anoplophora; species Anoplophora glabripennis. The sequence continues at coordinate 678,758 of NW_019416248.1, forward strand.
GTTTGGCAACCGCGCGAACTCCTCGGGACGAAGCACACCGAGCCATCTATGAAGATTGTACTGTATCAACACAACCGCGCCATCTGTGAGTGGTTGACAGATCCAAGATGGTTAAATGATCGCTTGTTCAAGGGCGATACACAGTAGAATTCGATTTATTTTCAATAACTGTTGCGACATCTAACGGAATATACGAGAATCATAACAAACATTGATGTAGAAATTTTAAGGAGCAATCTATTATTTTAAATAGTTGTAATTCCATATCCAATTATTAGTAACAATTTGCATAATGATAGAAAATTGATTGAGTGGTTCTTTCGTAAATAATAATAAGTTTTTATTATGAAACGAATGGTTCCAGAATTATTTCCAAAATATATCCTTATACACACACTGAAATTCTGGAATTACTACAAAGACAATGTATTTTAGTTAATACCTCCGCCTACTACGAATTTCGGCCCTCAAAAATGGTTCTCTACAAAAACTGTTTCACTCTTTAAAGAATATGACAGTTGTACATTCAATGACCATCAAAACAATACATACTGATGGCGTCAAGTCAATGAGACAAATTGCAATACTGATTAAAACTAATCAAAACACATTAATCGGTCTGTTGTCTTTAAATATGTTACAGTGTAACATTGTACAGATGTAAACGACAAAAATACGAGGCTCAACGTCAATCGAGCCCGGAAAAAAAACGGAAATCTATTATGCTATTAATAATATATGAAGCAGTAAGAAATATATAAATACAGTAAAAATAAAAAAACAAGTGTTTGATGGTTAAACTTATATAGATTAAATTAGAAACAAAAACATTAAATTTTAAATGTTTTTAAAACGAGTATGGGTTAGTGAGTTCACCAAAACTGCAAAACTACACAAATATAACTTGGCACTGTATTTTTGATGGCGATTGATTCGGATTTGAATAAAAAAAAAGTAGTAAATACACCAAAACAAGACATCTAATAATAATATTTATAATGGACAAAGCATTTTCTAGTAGAAAAAAAACGTCTATTTTGACTTCAAAAATCTACGCACGTACACTTATATTTTGTGTGCAACTTAAGTAATAAATGTAAAATTTCTATATACAGGGTGATTCACAAATGGTGACCAAAAATGAAACCTCGTATTCTTTGGTAAATTTTAAGGGGTCTTTCCTATAAAGTTTTTATCCAGGACACTTCGTTAGAAAGATACAGGGTGTTAAACTTCAAAAAAAAAATATTTATTTTTTTTAAATAATTTAAAAACTAGTAAGTGAAATAATTTGAAATTGGGCACATGTATTTATATAAAATTGTCCAAAGTCTGAGCGCTTTTCCGTTTACGTTTTCCAGTGGCGGAGATACAGGGTGTCGATGGCATATTTTTCTAAATAAAATAGTACGCCACTGCTTTACGGTAACAACCACGATATTTTCGGATTCAATTTTCTACAAATTACTACTGTCTTATGTTTTTCGAAAAAAGCCCGTTTTTCGAGTAAAACGAAATGAGAACACACTTCGATATTCGAATATAATGCTTTTTAAAATTACATAGTGGGCTGCGATAGTAACTTTGACATTCTGAGCAGTTACAAGAAAGAATAAACAACGCTTTCCATTAGATTCAAGCCTCACCCTGTATTTCAATGCATTGCTGTTGCATACCATTGCACCTGCACCGAATTGTACGTTGCTCAAAGTCAATCAATCGCTAATTAGCAATTCAGTCATTTCAGTTATTCGAGACGACACCGACAATGCTGAATGGGCAGCCAGCAGTTGATAACGATATGCAAAGTGAGAAAAAAATTAAAGGTTAATTCATGCAGAAATGGGTTAGATAAAAAGAACTCATCCAAATCCATGCCAAGGATGTTAAATTAAATATAGGTGATATCGGAACATTCATCCGCATCACAAAGAAAAAACAAAAAAAACTACTGTTACATTCTTAGACCTTCGGATACAGTTAACCTCATCAACGTCAATAACTGGATTTTTTTTTTCAAATATGGCGTGCGCATAAATTTGTTCATTGGGCGTATTATTATATTTATGAATTCTGGTAATAATAACACAGTTTATAAATGTTTAATTCAAAAGGTGTTTGTTTGTAACTTTTGATCTAATCAACATTTACTGAAGCTCGAGGGCTAGTTTTGTAGGTCTTTTGAAGACGAAACAAGTTATAAGCGAAAAACGTGAATTTACGTAATAATTATACAATTAACCACCCTGTAAACAATCTTCCCCCCATTTTTATGACTGTGGAAACTAATATGTTATTGGACATAATATTTAGCATCTATAGTGATAAATTCAGATTGCCGAAAGAAAAAGTCGCGAAATGGTCATTTTCCAGCTTATTTTCCTGACCTATCAACCTTTGATCGTTCAAGCCGTTGATTTCTTTCCATTACAAACTGAAGACGTGCGGTATCCGAAAAGAAGGCAACAGTGTTTAGAATTGCATCATCTTTGTCATCGTGGCATTGCAGCGAACTTTTCCTGCAATTTAAAGGAATTCGTACACTTCTAAGAGTGATAAGAATTGCCAACCAAACATACTTAACCACCTAAATGCAATAAAAGCACAGCTTTCACGTGTTGTACTGAAAATCTATGCGTGGCAAGAAACAAGGATATGTTCAAAGAATTGATTAAATTTTTTTCTGTGGGCAGCAAGAAAACTGATTAATAAATTTGAATAAAAATCATTTAAAGCATAAAAACCCCGGTCATTCCGTACGATCCTTTACGTACTTTAAAACGGGTTTAAAGAATATGCAAACGATCGACTAATACCCATAATCACCCGTAATCTCGCCTACGCGAACGAAAGAAGCGGTTTAATAATCCGCAAAACAAGACGGTCCACATATTGTTTACGACGTAATCACTAAGGAGTCATCCAAAAAAAAATTATGCACTCCCGTCAAAAAACAAATGCATGAATAATCGAGACAAACGACTCTGACCCTTAAACAATTATCGGGAGTTACGGAGCATCGTAGATAGTCCACCGTAAGGACTGTCACGTATTTGACTATTGCGCGAAATCTAACTATAAACAACGAAATATTTAACCGGTCAAATTTTCAGACCAAAATGGATTAATGTCGGGCAATCTCTAGTTGGCTGCCATAATTGAAACTTAAGAGTTTGTCTTGTTTTACGGCCTTTTTAAAATCTATTACAATAAAGTGTCAAGTCAAAGAGTCATGACGAAACAAAGTTGCTTTTTCTTTAATTGAACACCCTGTATATCATTCCATATTTCAATTCTCCTCATGTACCTAAAGAAACGGGAAATAGATTAAACTTTTCCTGATAAGGGGCAATTGAATGGCCAGCTAGGTCTCCCGATATGACCCCGCTTGACTTTTTCTATGGGGGTTACATAAAAAATGTAGTCTTCCAAACATATCAGCAACCCTGTATAATATATAATACAAGGTGTTTTCAAATTCTTCACCTTTGGACAACATCGAAAATACATCAGAAATAATTAAATTTGATCTAAACGTCTTCAGGATGCAACTAAAGTAGAAGTACCTCCTCAATCATAAACAACCTTCGACTTCGCTGGCAAACACATGAAAATAGATCTAAGCACCTCAAAATATACAAAAAAAGAGTAAAAATAGCGAAGGCCTGCTATTTTCAAATAAAATTTGTTGGGTTTGTGACCACTGAACTAAAGTAAGTTTAAATGAGGAAACATTTCGATATGTTTCTTGAAGAAAGTCATATTTAGTCTATCAATAAAACTATTTTACAAAATTACATCGAATTAGTACCCAATTTAGATAAATAAAAACAGATAAAGTAATCAAACGTGCTTTGTTCAACAATATTCGTGTGTTGATCAAATATCATATTAAATTCGATAACGTAAACAAAATAAATTCTAAGAAAAATTTAATGTCAACTGACCAATTCTTGGAAGTATTTATGTTAATAATATGACCAATTTGCCAGTAATAAAACTATAAACCCTTGACATCAGAACAAAGTTCAAATTTTACAACAACATATAATGAAAAATATATTATTATTTCGCCAATAACTAAATTCTTGACGACTATAAAACAACGAAAAAAATGTTTAACGAAAGAAACGAATGTAAAAAATAATTCTGGACAGAAGGCCAGGCCAGTGAACAAAGACCTACTAATATTTAAAAGGGGCATATTTATTTAAAGAGAACCTACGTAGACCGTAATTCCTTGAGGATGGTTCAATATTAACAGAAATGTTGTACAATATTAGACACCTTAAATTATTTCAATTAAATAGTTAATTAGAAACACCTAATTAAAACCGAGAGATAATAGTTATTTACACCATAAAGGAGGTAAGTATTATTTACCAGTCGAGGACGATTTTGCGCCCGAGCGGAGCGAGGGTTGGCAATAGAGTCCGAGACTGGTAAATTATACTTAACTGCTGCGTGGTGTATAATAAAAAAATGTCGGCCCCCACAATTCTTTATGGTTCGTGAAATAAAGATTAGGTTTTATTTTTTCACATTTCTTAATCAATTCATTTTGACATTATTCGAAATCTTGCAAAGTTGCCTTGGTTGTTTGGATTTTGTTGTTTCTAACAATAAGCTACATAAAAGTTGCAATTTGCAAACAATGTATTAATAGTCCATTTACTACAGTGGGAGCAGATAAAATTAGCTTCAATGTTCAAAACCTTATCCTACACGGATTGAGTGACGCTATATGTATACTAAACGATGTACGGAGTAGTAGCAAGCCCCTGTGGCCTAATGGATAAGGCATCGGCCTCCTAAGCCGGGGACTGTGGGTTCGAGTCCCACCAGGGGTAATTTCTTTTTTTTTTTCAGAAATAATATTAACAGCAACAAGTAAAAAGTATACATACAGTACGTTACTTTCTTTTTAAATAAAAAGCAGATTCCAACTGTTAACGGTTTGTTTGTGGCACCGGGCTTCAACATACGTTAATCCGGTACTGACAAACATCGACATTTGCAAGGAAAGTAAAAAATACTATAAATAGAACTTTTATTCGATCTTGCGCAATCGTGCTTAGTGAAAAAATGAAATTACAAGGAGTTCGCGTGAAAGAATGTCCTCACTCGCTGGCCAAGTTATCGTGTTTAAATATAACGGATACAATTACTAATTTTAAACTGGAATATCAATAGTATTTTTAGATCTGTAAACATTAATCTAAACTAGTTGTCTGTTCCGTAATAATCCGTTTATTTAAAGCAATGGTAAACAACATGGGCACATATATGTAATTGATTGCTTCAAAGAAGTATGAGATAATTTATGTTACCTTCACTCTTGCAATATTATATTTTTAGGTATGATTTAACCGTGAAAAGATGTCGGATGCCATAGGGCGATGGACTGGCGAGATAGAGAAGTTGGCAAGGCGCTCGATAAAATATAAAAAATAAATGCATTAAAAAGATACAAAGTATTTTCGCAAGAACGCACGTACCTATCTGAATTGTGTTGAACCTGTTGAACTTTAACGAGAAGGAACAAAGTATGAGGAATTTGTTTTATTTTAGAAGTAAAAGTTCGTCGAGACCGGTACAGAGATAAAACCCCTTTTCTATTTTTTTTACATGGTGATTCATTCATAATGTCTTTAATTTTAACCAAAGCCTAATAAGGTTAAAATATCGGGAAAAAATTAACTCGACCTTTTAAAAACGTCGACTATTATACATAAAATTTGTCTTCCATAAAGACTGACCTAAAGCCTGAAAAAATATATATTCCGCAGAGAAACGAAGCTGAAGAAAAAAAGGTACTAACCTGGCACTCTCGAACGTAGCCGAGGCGGATGTCCCAATGGCTCCGAACCCAACCCCTACCGCTAGCCCTTCGGGGATGTTGTGGACCGTGATGGCGACCACCAGCAGGATTATCCGTTTCCATTGCCCGTGTTGGATTTCCTCGATGTTGCAGGTCTCGTCGTAACTCTGCATGTGAACTAGGTCCTCAGTACGAGTCGTTATTGTATCAGTTATTTTACCTACTGTAAACGGAAAATGAAGTTCAGTTTGTCGTTCGGAAAATGGAGGCATGAATATTAATGACGGGAACAACAGTATTCCAAACACAGATAAAATTTGGACGAACAAGAAAAAAGAGTTATATTTCAATCGACATTTTTCCGTTTCTGTCGCTAACGCCCGAATGCAAATAAGCCGAAGAATAATAGACCAGTGCTTAAGCCTTCAAAAATGGTAAAAAGTGAAAAAAATTATAGTAGGATGAAACCCATTGGAAAAGGAAGATAATATAATAGAAATGACAGGAAAAATAATTTACGGGCGATCTGAGGTCGGGAAGGGGAAGGGGTGAGTTTTTAAGGGTAAAAAACGGTTTCCCTTGATTTCCGGAAAAACTACAAGTCTTATGGAAAAAAGTTAAATGGCAAAGTTGTAGGTAATAAAAACATCTACAACTTTTGTATTTACACTTTTTTCACATAACCTCAAAATTTATGTGATAAATTCAAATAACCAAGTTTTTGGTTTTTTATTTTTCTTTTACAAAAAAAAATTTTTTTTACGAAATTTGGTGAAAACTTATCTATTTATGTCCCAAACACGCTGTATATTTTTTTTGATTTGAAATATTTATTTTTTCACCTTATTTTTACTTAATATCGAAAAAGCACCCTAATTTTCAATCGAAAATTCTCACGTCAAAATATCTGCTTTTTTAAAAACGTCGGTGGGCTTTTTCTTCGTTGAAATCTCTACTATTTGAAGGTGTAAAAAAAAATACACATTACTATGGTAAGTTTTCTCAGGAAATGCAAAGAAACGAAAAAAAACTAGAATCCGAATTTTTTTTTCTAATGATTATGTACAATTTTGAGCTATTTATTAAAATTTACACTTTAATTACTCGAAAAACGTAAGATTCCATGTTACATTGATAAACAAAAAAATTACAAGTCGAAATATACTATTATAATTAACAACCAAATAAATTAATAAAGTTAATATTTAATAAAACATCTACAATATTTTGAGAAAGTTGTAGAATCTTCTTTAAATTATATACGTAGATGCCTATTTATTGCTATCGCTATCCTCGTAAGAAATTACACAATTTTAGGTGATTACACAAAAAATAGTAAATAACTTAAAAACTAGAAGAGATAGGTATAGGGAACCCAGATACTGTTCGAAAGAGAATAAAGTTGTGTATCAGAATATAGAAAAACTTACAGGTTTCCATTTAAAAAAACCGACTTATGAAGGTTTGAAGTTAACTAAACTCGGCATTAAATTTCTAGCACTCTATATGCAATTAAGCCACTTTGAAAATATGGATGGGAAGCTTAGGGGTCTACCTATCCCCCCTATAAATATTGTTGCTTTATTTTTCTTACTATAAAATACACATAGTTTGAAGCTAGTCACTGTTCTCTCCATTTTTTTTGAAAAAAAAATAAATATCTCGAAAACGATTATTAGTAGGAATAGGGAAACTTCATAAAAGTCCACCTAAAATAACACGTAAAATCAAAAATTGCAATAATATACAGGGTGTTCCATTTAAAATAAGCAAGTTGACGGCGACTTCCGGTATAACCGGAAGTAGTACGTGGACGCCATTATTTTAGTTGAGAAGGGCATGCCCGAAAACCCGGTATCCCAAATTTTCAAAATTCAAATCGAAGTAGTCTCTGAAATAATTCTAATGGGCCGTCACGGTAAGACACCCTGTATGTAGATTAATAGAACGGTAAATGCTAACTGTTCTGATAAAAAATCAAATGAATAATCTTTAAATTAGAATCATTATCTAAATTAATGCGCTTTCTGCACAAGTAAAATGTAAAAATGCTTCTCAATCCAAGGTCACAGAAAACAACTGAATGATATTAAAGTGCCGACAATAACATATGCTTCATTCAAGCTCTGCAAATACCGGCCAAGGCCTCACCTGGACTTGACCGCCCAGTGTAATCCTACCTTAACGCTAAGATTGCTAAGAAAGCGAAATTGTAAAAAAAAAAATGACGAGAGCAAGTCGCTTATTGACACTAGACAGTTAATTCCGTTGAACGCGTAACGGTTATCCGATCATATGATCGCCAATCCGCTACACTCCCATAATGAGTCTTACAAATGAAACTCGACGCGAGAAAAAACACATCCGCGTCAGAGATTTCGGTGGACGGCCTTAGAACGACAAATCCTAGACGAGGCTTGTGCAATTGGCTCGCTTCGAACGTAGGGCTGAGATTTTGACCTCGTTTCGATGCATTGCGAAACGACTTACAAATATTTAGATTACAATTACTAATTACTATAAAGCTTTTATTTGCCAACGCGATTGGCAGGATTAGGGAATAAATCTGAAAAATCTGATACGTTTATCTAGCCACGTACAGTTCTAAGAGCCCAAACACAAACTGGAATTACGCAAAATAAATAAGGATTAAAAAGTGCAAATTTAATTTTTCGCGTTGTTTCAAGATAACGTTTTCCGACGGTATCACCCTCAAAATCGTGAAAACTACTGATAATTCGAGTTAAAGGATGGTTGAGGGTATAAACGCACATTTTTTAGTCAAACAAATATCTATCTATCTACCAATACTGCAAACTTAAAGATAGTAATTCGTAACACAATGGGAAAGAACGCTGGTTGAAAATATGTTCATAAAAAGTAGGGAACTGATCTTTCAAGGACGAAGTTAGATGGAGAAATAACCACCATCAGTACGGTACACAGTCATAAACGTAAGGATAAACGACAAAACGTTAACAGTTCTGCATTTTTTTAAATAATAAACGATAATTATTGAAGCCGCACCTAACTTCTTTCATTGTTAATGTTCTACCTGTAACTAGGTACTTGCAAAAAATAGGAATCAACTTCCTATGTTATATTAAAAAGAAATACCCACAAAAATATGTCACCTGTCGAAAAATAACATTTATTTATTAAAAATTTAACTCATTTGATAGATAAATAAATTCAATCGTAACAGAAGGCTTGATCTGTCTAATACAGGGTGATAAAATCGACTGGTCGAATAAATAAACGCAGCGAAATAAATTTTATCCCACTACAGTATTATTTAAAAAAATGCACTGTCTGTATAAATCTAGCTGAAAGTAGTCTAACTTATAAGTTGAAGAAAATTTTCTGCACTGGAGCTATAAATTAGAGTTAATCCCCTAAACAAATATATTTCTAAATAATAAATTCTAAGCAAAGACAACTCTACAGAAGTTTAAATACCAAACGAGATATCAGATAAATAAACTACCTCCACACGAACACACAATTTGTAAACAAAATTCAAGGTTAGTGTAACAAAACGAAGCCAAAAATTTCTACAAGAGGAATTTCGTAAATATCTTTCACTGGCCTCTAGTGTTGCAAAGAAAATAACGATGTTGGCGTCTGAGGTCTTAGATTAATAAACAATATACAGGGTGATCCACAAACGGTGACCAAAATTGAAACCTCGTATTCTTTGGTGAATTTCGTATAAAGCTTTCATCTAGGACGCTTCGATACAAGGTGTTAAACTTAAAAAATGTTTTTAATTCTTTTAAATAATTTAAAATTCGTTTTTTAAGTTTTACTCGAAAATCAAGCTTTTTTCGAAAAACTTAAGAGAGTAGTAATTTGTAGAAAATTGAAAGACGGATTCGAAAATATCATGGTTGTTACCGTAAACCATTGGCGTATTATTTTATTTAGAAAAATATGCCATATTAGGAAAAGGTCTCATATTCTGGACAATGTTTGCATACGTATATGTGCCCAATTTCAAATTATTTCACTTACTAGTTTTAAATTTATTTAAAAAAATTAAAAATATTTTTTTAACACCCTGTATCTTTTTAACGAGGCCTCCTAGAAAAAAACTTTATAGGAAATACTCCCCTTAAAATTCGCCAAAGAATACGAGGTTTCAGTTTTGGTCAACGTTTGTGAATCACCCTGTATGTAAACATCCAATACAGATCAAATCTAAAAGTACATTTTGAAAAGGAGCAAAATGGAAATACAAAAAACTGTATTTGAATATCATACGTATCTGATTCGAAACAATGTGGCTTATAGACACAAAATTTGTAAACACATGCTTCAAAAAAGAAAAAATATATAAAAACGCATTTGAAACTTGCAGAATTACCAAATTAGTTTTTATAACGAAGATATGGCACAAATCTTGTAACAATTAAATTAATAAACTACCAGCAGAACTGCATTTTTCTCTGTTGATCAAACCAAATTAGGAACCATCAAAAAAGTCCTAAATTCGACGTATTCAAGCTAGTTATATATAATATTGTTAGCGTTTACTTCTTTAAAAACTGACATAAACTAACCTTAGACTTAAACGCATTTTTATTATTCGCTACATGAGCTTTCCCTTATCAGAAACGTAGACTGATTTAATAGCATGAATTAATTCAAGAAAAAGTTTAAACTAAGGCCGCTTCCGCAATTTTGCCATATTTTTGTAACCACTACTAAGCTTGTAAAAGGTTTTACAAGACTTCATGGTAAGCAGAATCAATATTTATACAGTATGTATCTCTTTTACAATTTAAAATAAAGAAAATTAAATCCAACACTAAAAAAGAAAATGCAGAAGAACAAAGACAAAGTGGATGAATATCTACCACACAAATTCCAAAACTTTAGTAACATAATTTCAATGGACTTAAGAGAGGTAATTACAAAAAAAAAATTCATAAAATATCTTTAAAAAAAAATACTAAAAATTCATCATGAACAATTAATTGTCAACATTATATTTTAGAAATTGCCCCACATTATTTTATGCACCTATATACAGTATGTCTGAATTTTTAAATACAAGTAGGCTGGTGGAATCAAGTGAAACTTTATTTTTTATCGAAAACTCCCTGTCAGGGATTTTTTACTGAAAACTTAACACCGAAACAATTGTGCACCTTTCTAAAAGAAATGTCTATTGGTTATTGTTTTACATTCCAATAAACTTAAAAAATAATAATTTTCTGGTGTGCATATAGGATGCCATGAAATCATAAACAATTGCCTGTAGTGACAATATTTCAAGGGCTAAAATATTTCGCGCGGTAAAAAATTAAATATAAGAACTACACATAATGATTAATAACAATATAAAGTTCCAAATAATTAATAACTACTTCACATTTAATAACCATTAGATATTTTTTCTTCAAATTTAATATTTAACTATTTTTTGGGGATGCAGAATAGTTCTATGATGTTTTGTTTTTGATTTCATGGCATCCTAGATGCGTACCACAAAATTATATTTTGTATTTCTTTCAAAGACCCCCAGGAAAGATATTTTTCCTTCAAATTTGTTTTTTTGGGGACATAGACAGCCCTACGGTGTTATTTTTTCAGTAAAAAAACCCGTAACATGTTTTTTTTTAAATACACCCATATAAGTATAAAAAATCATAGCAGGCCAGGGGTTGTCAAATAAGGAAAACAAACACACTGTCAAATTTAACGACTACAAAGTATAAACATAAAAAAGTAGGCGGTGAAAGTGCAAGATGAAATTAAATAAACTTAACTTACCCCTTCTACGTTGAACGGAATGCCCGGTGTCGCTAAACCCATCTATGGCAGTCATGTCAGGCGAAGACACATGTGAATCTCGTCTAGCACTACTACGTCTACTGTCTTTACGATTACTCGTGGCATGTAAGGCTACAAAATAAGACGAAGGTCTTAGCATACCAACTTTTCGATGCGTTTTAAATCGGTGGTATTTAGAGGTTTAATTGATAACGTGAAACTATTTCAATAAGTAAACATCAACATACCTAACATCATGTTTGGTGAATGAATGCCTAGCACGGTGATTAACTTATCAGCACCATACACGAAGAAGGCCCCTAGGAGGAACCCAAAGGCTACGGGCAAGAATGCATACTCTCCTTTTTCTCCATAAATCTTAGATTCGCTGGCTTGCTCGATGGCTGGAGCCAACAGGGACCAAAAAGACGCCGCTGTCATAACACCAGCAGCGAATCCCAGACTTGCGTCCAGAAGTTTTCTCTGAAAATAGCCTCAAATAAGTATATTTGTTTACATGTTGAGGTTAGGTTCTAACCTGAGATCCTCTAATGACAAGAACAAGTGCCGCTCCTGCGGCGGTAAGGCCCCAAGTAAATAGGGTGCCTAGAAAAGCTTGCATCACCGGTCCATAGCCTTCCAACATTTTGTTTATTTCTTAATTCACCAACAAAACCTTAACATGCCCAAGTCAACAAATCCACGCACCAACACCGACTGCCACATTAGCGCGTTTTCTTGAATATATAATTTGAAACGTGTCAACAACAATTGTTATCAGACCATGCGCGTATAAGCCAAGTGATTATGGGGATATAATAAACAAATAGCTTTTAAATTCGTACCATTTGCTAATAGTTGTGCACCTATTGACGTTAATCTTTCTCTTCTGCTCGTTCTGTTCGTTTTTCGATTATTCAGTCGCCAGTCTTCTTTCGCCCTGCTCTGGAGTAGGTAGGTAAAATTTTCACACATCAATCGAGTGCAGTTATCGTTGTTGTTATGCTGCTTGCTACTACCAACGATGTAACTCTAAACTGAGGTACTTGCACAGTTTAATTACGTGTCATCAAAATGTACATACCTAAGTAATTTATGTTTTGGTAACAATGCCGAGTAATTAAATTGTCATCAGGGTGTTCTTTCGAAATACCTACGTGCTTTATAAGCGATATTATTGTTAATGTGCTGAGAATTAAAACAGCAGTTAATTGTAACTAACTTCAAAACTCTTTTTTTAAAACAATCGAAAATAGATAATATTCCATTAAACTTAAAATACCTACCTTAAAATTTAATTATTGTTACAGTTATACAGTTACATCGCTACAGAAAATTTTAAATGCCTATCTAGGTACCCACTTGTCACAATAATTATCTAGACGACATAAATAAATAGGTAGGTACTTATCTGTAATATTTATATTAATATATAATTATTGTAATTAATAAAAAAAACTTCAAATAGGAATAAATATTTTAATTGGTGTGGTGATGGTTGCATAGGCATAACGAACAAACGTGAATATTTACCACTCGAATTTAATACTTCAAAATTTGATATCAAAATAAAATACATAAATAAATGATGAATTGTAAGTGTCATAGCCAGCAGTATTTGGCATAAAAATGGGAAATAATGCATTTTATTTTGCAGTACCTTGTAGGTAGTCCCCTTTTCTTTAAGTAGAATTGTTTTTTTAGATACAAGGTAAAAAAAAATCGAATGTTTTGCTTTTTTTCAAATTGTTTATTAACGATTCTTCGCATAAATTTCCTTTTAAATTTTTGAAATAGGTAAGCCATTTCGATGGGAAATTCAATTTTCTAAATAATTTTTCCTATGAACTACTTATAGCGAAATTTTGCTTCGTTTTCCAGCTACAATTAAAAAACTGAAAGGGGTGCATTTTTACCCTTATCTTCAATTTCCACCCTCTAATTTAATAGAACTCCGTGGTTTTTTCATCTAAAATGACCCTTTGAACGATTTCATGCAATAAAATTGCTTGAACGTCATAGTTCCGTTTCGTCCTATTTTTATGGATATAATCAATAGTCTACCAATGGAATCTTTCTCGTTTCAACACGTTTAAGTGTGGGTGAGATATAATCGCCTGTCTTTAAATGTATTGAGATAATTCTAACTGATTGTAAAAGATTTCCTGAATTCACATTAAATGCTCCTAATAATGAGGTTGATAAGGTAAATGTTAAGTATGCATGTACAGGGTGCTCTTATTTCTAACGCCATGAAAAAGTTGTACGTTTAGAAATAAAATTTATGTCAGAACTTTAATTTCTGAGAATAACTAGTTCTGTAGCAACTTCTCTTAAACATAATGTATTTTTTTTTAAAAAAGGATGACTACTTTCTGGCCATAGCTTTCACGGTGGGAAAAGGGATGAAATGACAAATACTTATCGATTTTTAAGTCAGTGAAGATTTATTAATCCATAACAAGTTTGCAATTTATATCAACTTGATAACCACAAACTTAAATTAGGTATTGTCAGGATGTAAAAATATCTTTCTACAAGAATTACAATATTTACAAGCGTATTCCAAACAACAAATGATGATCTCAAAGTACGGAAATGTTAAGTCGGCCAAAAGTATGAGAAATCACTTAAACTTATCGCTCACAATCAGTAGAATGGGTGATTAAATTATTTTACCTAATTATACTATGTCTTCTTGTTGAGGCACAATCTTTATGCAGCTTATATGATCGGTGTTCTCTGGGGATGGATATACTCGTATAAGAACAAGATCTCGATTTTTTTAATTTTAAAGGCGAATTAATACTGCGTCAATTTCCTGCCATATTTTTAATACCGGATGTATATATTGTTGTTTAAAGATCGTCAATTATACTAATAAATATAACATAGTATGATATCTATATCAGAATAATGTAATAATAAATACTTAATAAATAAATACAATCATAAAAATATGTCTGTATCTAAAATCACAATTATAATTTTGTTATATATCTCAGATAACAATTATTGATGTCTGTTTGTTACTTATACGAAATATATTTATTCCAGAGTTCCCCATAACACCCCATACCCTTAAAATGCACCCCTAAAACTCCCTCTACGTACCGAGAATGAGACAACTTAACAACCTGCCACTATTCTATCACGCTTGTCCTAGTCACTACGTATATTATACAATTGTTAAAACTACAAAAACATTTTCTAATTTATCCATTTTTAGTCAAGTGTACCCAAAGAAATGTAAGGACTTTTTAATACCTAATACAATATATATATATAAATATGTATATCGAGATATGTATGTATATTAGGATTTTTCATTTCATTCATTATGTTTTGATTGTTTTTAGGGCAAAAATAAAAAGAAATTTAGGAAATATTGCATTTATCCTTTATCTGTGGATAAAATAGTACAATAGAAATGTCAAATTTGAAAACTCTTTGCTACCATCTTTGTTCTTGCTTACAAAATTGGTCTTTACTTCTAAACAGTCGAATTTTACTCCACCTATTTCGAGCTATAAAAATATAAAATATAATTTTCCTTTCGTTTCCTTGAATAAATTAAAAAATGTTTCGACTTAGGCTAGCAACTGTTAACTTAATATTACAACATGTTCTAACAACATTTTATAACAGTATTGACTAATCAGCCTAAACTATTATTGATTAATGCAAAACATGTAAGAGCACCTTAATATTATAGTACCAAGCTAGATTATCACTCACGCGAGGTAAGTCACAGACAATATGACTTAAACGAATGCGTATATCAAGTAGGCCGTGAAAGCTGTCGCGAAGAGTTTAAGGCTTCTTTTTTGGGTCTAGGACCTATAAAAAATTAAATTCGACAGTGTATGAGTATTTTCAGCTTCACAAACAAATGAAGAGTTTCAAGAACATATTCAAACAGCAGTAATTTGTATTCTACAAACTTCTTGTTTCGAAAAAACTGTTGTCACCAATAATTATTGTACAAAATTCGATTTGAAGTTAAAAAATTAGTTTTTAGTTCAATGGTTAATGATATGTATTGATATTAAACAACAGAAACCGTATCGAAACATTCTGTTCATTTTGCAAATAGAGGCAAATGTTAGTATAGGTAGATCAACGAAATATTTCATACTGACTGACTAAAAAAGGATATCCCGCCAAGAAAAAACAAAACTATGAATATTAAAGTTGTGTACTTCCTCGGGGGACACCCTGTATAACTTCAAAATATTTTTTAATGGAAATTAGATCAAAAAGCAAATTATATGGTAAAATTTTTACTCTTTCAAGTAAAAGGCCATCAATTGACGATTGTAAAAAAAGTTTTTCTCAAAAATTAATAATTTTTTTTCCTGGACAGTTAAAAATTCGATACGATACGTCATAAAACCAACAAAGATCACGTGAATGACAATCGTCTTGATACAGAAACTACTAGAATGTATCTACAATAATTTCCTGAGGTGAAATTTATCAGTAATAAATCAGATGCTTCTCCATTGACTTTCTTCGTACAGTAAAAGTATGAGCACGAAACAGAACTCTTACGATTTAAAGATAAACAGGTCGAATATGAAACACTTGGATTGGAATTTAGACTACATTCGGAATAACCTCAAAAATAATAACAATATAGCTGCGGCAACAACAGTTATTTACATATCATGTAACATTTTATTTGAAACCACATAATAATGAGTGCAAAATGTTCAAAATTTTGTAGTTTTAGGAATGACTGTTTTAGGAAATTTTATATCACTAAAACAATTCTAATGTAGTATCGGAGATATAAACTTGTGTTGTTTTATATAGAACATCGCATTCACATGGCATGCTGGTTTATGTCTCCAAAGGTACTGACTTGATATACCACGAATGTATCTTGAAACTTTGGTCCTTATCATCGTGTTCCTTTTTTTTAATAGTTTAAGCCCACTTTGTAACTTAGTACTCGATACAAAAAATTTGGAATCCCTAGCGAAGCGCTAACGACCCAATCTCCCGAGGCCCGCACAGAAGGTGTTCATACGTCGACCCAACAGCAGTGCTCTTACTTATTCAGGACCAAGGTTCTGAAGACACCGCGAAATCTGCTCGTGAGCTTCATAGTTTTACAACTGGACATATAATTTACAATTTACTTGTAACATACATGCAGACATTTCATGTCAAAAATTGAAAACAACTGATTCGTTACTTTCTCAAGTACTATGGATGCATACACGGCATTGATTAGGACCAAAGCTTTCCAACATCAGCGAAGTCAGTGCGCTATGTACAGAATTTAACCTGGCTTAAAATTTTTAAACGTCACTTTCTTGGACAGAGCTTTATATTTGATCTGGAGAAAATTATTTACATTTCTATTCAGCAGCGACACGGGTAGCAGCTTGTCGAAAGAATTCTGTTTATATCAGAAACCGGCTTTCATCAGGCATTCGACGTCCTCGTCCTCGTCCTCGCCCGAGCTGCCTGACGGCGTCGGAGACGGCGACGAAACGTTGTCCATCAAGGATGCCCCCAGGGTGTGCTGCCTTGGAATGCTGAACCGCCTCTGATTAGACTGCGTCAACCAAGACGGCCTCCTCAGTGATGACGTTCCGAAAGATTCCTCAGGAATTGTATCCCTGCTAATTGATCTAGAATAATTTACACGGACTTAACGCCGCTCTTATAGGTTTTTTTATACATAGCACATCATTTTAAAGGAAGCAACTGATATATGTTGTATTATTAAGCTTACATATTTATCATATCCTTTTTTTTAATGTATACGGTACAGCAATTTGAATTCAATGAATAAGAAACTAAAAGAGAGGAAGTTCTTGATTTCTTAAAAAGGCTGTGTTAAGTTTTGGACTACCTACACTACAAGAGAGGTTCTTTGGACGAAAGTAATATAAGTTTCTTTATGTCATTTTCTATATAGGGTTTCTTTTTCAAGATTAAAATTTTGCTCTATTAGACCAGGAAAATTAGCGAGAAAAAAGGAGAAACTCGAAAAAATTCCCGTGCGCGATATTATTGTAAAATTGTCTAAAGCAACATAATACAAGACATCTCTCATCGCGTGAGTCAAAAAATTTTAATTAGGTAACTTTTCTATTTAAACAAGTGGGGAAAACAGTTTTTTCACTTTACAGGGAAAACCATCAATTTTAGCGAAAGGTGACTCTCAGACAGCTTGTAGGGAGTAAAATTATTTACAAAATGAGGCTTGTTAAATTAAAATCGGTTAATAAACAAAAAAGGTATTGCAAAAAAAACAAGAAAAGTGCCCATTTTTTAATTTGTTTATAACTATCGCATTTATTGTTAAAATTTTATAAAACCTATGACAAGATGAGGATTTTGTCATACTTTAAAAGTGTGCCAAAAGTGGGCGCTGTAGGTGCAATAGTTATCGCACAATTCAATTTGTTTATAACGGAGGCTCCAAGAGTTATGAACTTTAAGCCTCCATACAGGCGTTAATTTTCAACCAAACATGGTTCTGAAAGCGTCATTGTAATCTTAAAGACGTAATTAAGCGACCTATTAAAAAATATCACCGTTTTTTTAACACTAACATTCTCAAATTGTGCATTAAAAACCGTGCGTTTTTCGCTTATAAACAATTTGAATAAAATTGTTGCTATTTATGCTACCTCGCCGAAAATAGATGCAGTGGATAGCTGGCAAAAAAATATAAAAATGCACCCTCTACTACCAACAGGAGCCAAGATAAGATTTTTTTTTAATCGTAGCGCAATTGTTTATAAACATTAAGACTTGCATTTTTCACAAAATAAAGTTTACGACGTAAACTACGATATCCCGTGAATTGCATTGAAAAATGTGGAAAATTAACGACTCACGAGCCCTTTAAAGAGAAGGTACTTGCTAAGTAAAATGTCCGGCGTGGTGAAGTTCAAATTGATGCGCGCTGTAAAATTTTGCATTATCTCGGCTTCTATTCATCGTAGAAACTTCTTTTTTTTTAACCTGGGATAGCTCGACGTAAAAATAACAATGGGCATATTTACGAATTCGAATAAGATTGTTTATTAACCGATTTTAACTTAACAAGTCTCATTTTGTAGATAATTTTATTCCCTACAAGCTGTCTGTGAGTCACTTTTCGCTAAAATTGATGGTTTTCCCTGCAAAGTGAAAAAACTGTTTTCCCCACTTATTTGTTTAAATAGAAAAGTTAGCTAATAAAATTTTTTGACTCACGAGATGAGCGATGCATTGTATTATGTTCCTTTAGACAATTTTACAATAGTCTCGCGTATAGGAATTTTTTCGAGTAAAAATTTTATTTTCTTGGCCTATATCAGTTCATTAAAAAATTGGATCGTTAAAGAAATTACCGCTATTTTAAACTGACACCCTGTAGCTTGAAAACTGGTCGAATAAATGAAAAATGGCATTAAGAAAATCTTATTATTTTTACCCAAAGAATCTGCGGTTAATTTAGTTGTAAAAATACTGGGGACTATACGTTATGTTAAGTATTTACTGTAGGACATTCTGATGTTTTAATAAATTATCTCAAGATTTAATTAAAAAAAAAACAGTAAATAGATACTTTGGGTATTTTTAGCCTGTATTATAAACTGCAGTTGTATGTGTTATAAATAAATTCACTTCTATCGTTATAATTACAATTTCACGACGTATGTGTATTATGCTTTATTTATTTAACTTGTAGTTGAACGCAATATACAAGATTTTTTTTGTCAAAAAAATTGCTTCGGGTAACTTATTGTAACATTGGAATCTGCGGTTAGGTAAAATTAAACATTTTTATTTAAACTCGTATTTGACTTAATTGCCCGATTGCTGCTTCTGTGAAGTTAACTAATAACAAATTATTATATTAAATACAAATTCGCTGGTACAGATAAATGGGATTTTCGTTCTTCACACAATTCAAATTTACGGATAGATTAGTTGATAATGCAGACCAAACACTACCGAGGTTTATTACTACATTGTTCTTAGGTTAACTTATTATGAAAATGTAAGATTAGTCAAATCGTATATCAGCATGCTCTTTTACCAACAAACAAAAAGGAAATCATGCTTGCCATATAGTTGCGCTTAATTCGACACGTATAGATAGTCGTGTTTTAGGAACATTTAATTTATCAGCTTGTCTATTTGAAATGCGTTTCGGTTCTAGCACGTAGGAAGATTGTATTGTTTATACAACGTGTTCCACCTGAAACCTACCATCTTTTTATGACACCGAGTGAGCAGAAATCAAACTAAAGAGAAAATTTTGAAAACCACCTAAAAATTTATAGAACAACGACTATTATACACATTTTATGTGAGAGCAGTGTTAAAAAAATGTCAATTTTGTGCACATACAGGGTGTCCTGATGATATTTGTAATAAAAAAGTCTTATACGAAAAAGTTCTATCTTCGCCTTTATTTTTGTAAATTAAAGTTCATTTATTCAACGGAACTGATTTTGTACTTGTAATGAATTCATTATTCACTTAATTATTAAATATTAAGCATCGTCCATCGATCCATCATGTTAAAAAGTGAAAGATTCCAGACAAAAGTTTTTATTTTGTAATTCCACGATAGTGACAGTGTAATATTTATAAAGAAGTAAAAAATAAGAATAGCGTGCCGATTACATTAAAAACGAGATTCTTATTTCTTACTTTGAATAATTTTTTAGTTTGTGCACAAATTAGTCTTACAATGAACCGAGAAAACAATGCATTTACTCGAACGTGTCGATATGGTGTTAGTGTATGGTGCAGACGGAGAAAATGCGCTCGTGGCGACTAGATTGTACTGGAAACGATGGCCACAACGTCACCACCATGTGCAAATACAATCCTACAGTGCGTTCAGCTGCTGCGAGATACGGGAAGCGTTATTTCTCGAGGCGATTGGACGTAGTCAGCAAGTGAACCTTAATGTTGAAGATGCAGCGTTGGAAAATCTTGACCAAGACCCCACAATTAGTACTCGGCACAGCAAGTAGGAACCCCGTCTCGTACCGTCATCGCATCTTAAGGCGCCAACTGTTGCACCCCTATCATCTGCAACCAGTTCAATAGATTTTACCTCCGGATTGTGATTAACGAATGCGTTTCTGCAGATGGTTTTTACGGCAATGTGCCAATCAAGTAGACTTTTCTGCTTATGTTTGTGTAACAGATGAGGCGACATTTACCCGTGATAAAGTGAATTTCCAAAATATGCACATATGGGCCGATGAAAATCCTCACGCGATTAGGGAAACTCACTTTCAACATCGGTTCTCGGTAAATGTTTGGGCTGGCATAATAGGCGATGTACTTGTGGGTCCCTATTTGTTTGAAGGACGACTAAATGGACCAACATATGCTGACTTTTTAGAGAACCGGTTGCCTGAATTATTGGACGATGTGGCATTACAAGATCGGGCACGCATGTTTTATCTTCAAGATGGGGCTCCTTCACACAGCACTCGAGAAATAACTACTCTTTTGAATGAAATATTTCCTCAGCGATGGATTGGACGCTTTGGTCCTGTGCCGTGGCCACCTCGGTCACCCGATCTAACTCCAATGGATGGAGTCTCTTGAAGTCATTGGTTTACAATACTCCAATTGCTACGGTGGAAGAATTGAGAAACCGTATACTTGAAGTTGCTGACACAATTAGGGGAATACCTAAAATTTGGGAAAATATTCGCCAAAATTGGGTGCGTCGGTATTCGCGCTAATGGGGATCTATTTCACAAAAATTGAGAAGTATCTTTCTATCTTTCAACGACGATTTGTTCACGCGGCTGGTATACAGCACGTAACTCATCGTATAACACGGACAGAACCGTTCCAGAGAAAATATTTTGATCCACAATTAAACTTTAATTCACGAAAAAAAAAAAAGACGCAAAAATACAACTTTTTCGTATAAGACTTCTCTATTACAAATGTCGTTAGGAAGCTGTAATTTAATTTTTATAGATTATACACGCCACACCCTGTACAGTTCCATAAATATACTTATTAGAAATTGCAATGGGGAACAAAAATAGTACCAGTACGACAAATAAGTATTCCAAAAAGGTTCTAGGTGAATCACGCCAGACACGTTAACTATCGAGGCAAAAGCCAACAATACTAAGATTTTTAACTAGAGAAATATATCAACTATTAGATTGCTATGTACAACAGGTGTATACTTTTTTATGTCTAATTCTGTAGGGAAAAATTTCCACTTCTAGTTCGAGAGAAGAAACCGCATTGATACCAACAGTAGCAACTAAACTTCTACTAACATCTGGCACAACACAGTGGTAAGGATATAAAGAAATTGTTATCCATCAAACTGCGGAGATACGTAAAGCGCCAAAATCGACACAGACGATCATGACAGCTAGTGCGGCATTGTAATTGGTTAGTCAGTTGTTAAGGTTCGCATACATCTGGACGCTGAGTGTCGGTATATATGTATAGACTTGTTGCAACGTACATACTACACATCTAGACATTGTGTGGGCAATTTGTATTCTTTGTTTTCGTCAGTCTAGCGGTATATCAATCATATTGGACGTTTTTAGGCAAGTAATAGTTATTATTTATTTAATTTTAAGGTATAATCGGTATAGCTAACTGTGTTCCTAGAGATATAGCCATTCTAAATTTGGTGCTTGTCAAATAATGAATATATAATTGTCTTGTTCTTGGATATTAGTTATTTAACGTTTTCCCAAAACACCCCCCTTCAATATCGATGAAATTTAAGTAAAATGTAGTAAAGAGTAAAGGACTCGAGTTTAGATGATATCATGAAGATACAACAGTGGAGCTAGTTGCCGTCATTTAAACCGTTCTGTGACCTGGTGGCAAGCGATACATCCGTACCGACACCGTGTCCAGCCTATGCGAACCTCCAGAGAAGACGTGCAGGATGACAGACCGAGCAGCCATTAAACAGTAAAATTCAATTTCTTACATTTTCATCGGCTACATGTTCACATATGATTAATGTAGGATTCATTAACACACCCGCTAAGCTCTAGCATGGAACCTCGTCGGGGCGGCCTCCGTTGCCCCGGCGTTTGGGGGGGCTGGGGTAGAGGGGGGATGGACATCTGCTTCTGGAGGACGCCCAGGGGGTCCGTCTCGCCGTCTTCTATCAGCAGCACAGCGTTCCGTCCCGCGGAACCTCGGCGCTCCCTTTGAGGCGTGGATTCCGAACTGCTGGCGTGCTGTTCCGAGCCCAGGCTCTCGCGACGGAACAGGCCTATTACCGAGGAGCGGGGATTTTCCAGCCCACCTGAAAGGTTAAAAACAAGTTATAGGGTCCATTGGACGTTTTGGTAAAACTTGAAAGTCAAAACCATGTAACTCTGGCTTGATACTAGGTTATGAAGGGTATTGGGACCAGCACAGGGCTGATGACTTGACCAGAGTAGACTCATCTGCATTCTGAACTGACTAAGGCGTTGCTAGACCTCGTTACTACCACACTCATACAGAAATGGGTGAAGACTAAGATCGAGAGATTGTGGCAAGCAGCCCTGGACAAAAGCAAGTCAAAAAGTTGACGGTGGACATAACATACTACGCTCAGAAAACATTATAAGCTTCGTAAAGGTTTTGTTATTTACTATTCTGAAAAGAAAAACTGTTGAATATAATCAGAAGGCCAAGATCATAATAGACATAACTGAGGACACCAGTGGAAGAAAGATATTTAAGTGTATGTGGTGGTTACCTTAGATCCGATCAAGATGTGAACAGAACTTTTTTGAGATAGTAATTGTTATTTAAGCTTCAAGCAATGGGAAAGTATATGAATCAGCTGAAAGGAACGGATCTGAAACGTCTTTCTGATGTTATTTCTTGTAGTGCTGTTGAGGATATGGGTGGAAGATACTGTGAAGAAGAAATTGTGGCTCTCATAGAACAGATAAATTATAAAATTGTTAATTCATAATGATGATTGATATCAATATTCAACCTTTTTTCTACACTAAAATAAGGAACATTTTCTTGATTGACTGGTCCGAAACGATAAACTTTCTGGCTAAATTACGCATCTCTGAAAGTTCTGTCGTAAAACCGAAGCAATTAATTATGACTGGCTTTGGAAAATAAAAAATAGTAAGTATGAATCTATAGCCGAGAAACAAAGGACGATCTAGAGACGCCAACTCACAAATTTTGATTATTTTTACTTATTATATAAGCGTTTTAAAGTACCATTTTATACATGCAAGAATGTTTAAATGCGAGAACGTAATTCGTTTAATAATCTTAAGTGTATAAAAGGCAATTACACCACGAATGCAATACGTTTTATCCATAACCACATCATAATCATATTTGTGAAGTCAGAATTATTGGAATTTAATCAAAAACTATTCGTACGACTTGATATTTCTTACTAGTACTCAATGAAACGTGATAGGTTTTGTTATACCTACTGAATTTGGTAAAAATGCAATAAAGTAATTGTGGTCCTGTGGCTGTTTTTGAAAAAGCTGAAGAAACAATTTTCCATTTACTGCCAGCGAAATCCAGGAAGCATACGAAAAAGTGTTCGCCGAATTTAACGAATGGAAGGAAAAACGGAGAGTAATGACGATACATGAGGAAGTCGTGCTATCGTATTTTTTAAATTTGAAGAAAAAATATGCAAATTCATCTATGTGGTTGAAGTATTCGATGTCCAAGGCTACTGTAAAGGTCTACAACAATATAGATATTGGAAAATATAACAAGCTTACTGCTTATTTGAAGAGTGAATCGAGAAGCATATGCTGGCCATTGTATGAGGCGCAATTCAACAACTTCATTGGCCAATAAAGGTGCTGATATTACAGCCATCAAACGGCATGGTGGATGGAAGAGCTTTATATCTAACAAACTTGATATTGGAAGGAAAATCCCAGGAAAATATAGCTGATCCTTACAAGAAGAAACATCCGTAACTTGTCCAAATTCTTCACAAGCTTCGGCAGATGTTATGCGTTATAGGTTTATTATTTATTCTTTATTCTACTAGTGAAATAAAGTTACTTTATTCCACCAGTGGATAAAGTATCAAAAGTATCACATTAGATGGTTCGTATGTGTGGATAAAAGCCCGATTATAAGGTGATTGTGAATAAAATATACTATTATACACCTAATCTTTATTATACCAATGTTCAAATTTATATTTGGTCTTCGCGATTTCTTTCCGCCACTATCGATTAAAGAATTATGCCTACCTAAAAACGTGGCGGAGGGCGAGTTGTAGGCAAGGTACTCTTTGTTCGACGCCCAGGCAGGGAATTCGCTCTGTTGGAGAGGCACCGACCCTTCTTCTTCTTCCCGTTTCCATGGCAGCATGGTTTCGGTAGCGGTAGGCGTAGTTACTCGCATCAGATCTCCTGCTGCACAGAATGTTTCATATTTCAGAGAGGTAGACGCACTCCGGATAATTTCAGATCAATAGTAATGTCTAGGACCTGTCTCCCTTAAACTAGATTTATCACTGTGCGAAATAACAGCTTTCGCTGTAATCGCGTGTATCCAATAAATATAGTTTAGAAGTTGCTGGGTGCTGATGTTAAAAAATCAAAATTATCTTTGGCGATAGGTATTTCGGAAACAAACTTTTTGGTCGTGTAACATGACCATTGATCAACATCTTACAATAATAATAATGTACAAATTAAATCCACCTTAACTCGAAAGGTGATGTAGGTAAATGAAAATCTCTTCAAAGTATGGGTTGCTCATAACGACCTTTGCAAATATTTGAAAAAAACAACTAATTATCTTGTTCTCAAAATAACTTTGTTGACCTGATCTACCAAATGTCATTGCCATTGCCCTCACGGTTTCTATAATAGGCGAGCGGCTCACCCCTAAAAAGATGCTTTTAAATGAAGGTAACCTACTAAATTTTTGAAATCAAAAACCTACAGCATGAAACTTTTTTTATTTTTTAAAGTGTATTTTTCTGATAATTTACATATTTTTTTATATTTTCCGGCGTGGTCAGTCAATTGTTATAAACAAAGAAGTTGTAAAAAAATGATGTGATTTTTTTAATCGATATATGTTAACAGTACAAATGTTCAAAAGATCATTTTGTTTGGTTTTGTAGCCGGAGTAAGGTTTTTGCAAGTAATTAGTAAAATTTAAATATTCGATTTTTGATTTTATAAATGGCTAAAATTGACTTGAAAGTTATACCAAAACTGAACTAATAAGCTTTTTAAATCGTAATTATTTAAAAATTAAATAAAAAAGAAATTAATAAACTTTTATTGCCCTTAATATTTTTGTAAAATAAAAATAAAATAATTATCCTATACAATAAATTACCCAATAACTTTTTTATTTTCGAGACCGCTAGGTCAATTACTATTATTAGGTTAATTTTACGATTTAAAAAGCTTATTTAGTTCAGTTCTGGCATAACTTTCAAGTCAATTTTAGCCATTTATAAAACCAAAAATCGAATATTTAAATTTTACTAATTACTTGCAAAAACCTTACTCCGGCTGCAAAACTAAAAATGATCTTTTGAACATTTGTATGGTTAACATATATCGATTAAAAAAAATCATAATAATGTTTATTGTAAATATAATCTAATCCAAGATATTGTAAAAAGAAAATTTAAATTTGAAGTGTTATCATAATTTTCTTTAAAAAACTTTTTTTTTACTCGCTTTAGATCTTCAATAAAATGATTGACCCATACCAAAAAAATATATCTTAAAGTAGAAAATCTGCCGATTATTATGCTTTTTTAGAATTAAAATCTGTTCGGTAGTTTTTGAGAAAAAAATTTCGAAAGTTTGTCGATTTCGTCACTTTTTTCACATTAAATTGTAAATATCTCGGAAACGAAGCATTTTTCGAATTTTTCTCAAAGAACAAAAAGTGTTTATTTTGGTCCATTTTACAGAATGCCAATCGGCGAGCAATTTTTTTTTACAACGTTTTTGTTTATAACAAAAAAGTTTCATGCTGTAGGTTTTTCTTTTAAAAGTTTAGTCGGTTCATGCCTTTTTTTCTAGGGGTGAACCGCTCGCCTATAAATAATATCCATAATAATATTACGGTAACGACAACACAATCTACATAGATATACTTAAAATTGTATAAATAAAATTTCTTTATTTTTCTTATTATAAGAGGTGATAGAGGTGAAGAATAGGTCAACCGATAGAGATTTTTTGGCACACTTAAATATTACAGCAAAATTCATGTATTACCTTTTGAAAAATACTTATTAGTAAATAAAAATCCAAGTGATTTCCCCAGCAAAGTCGTGAACAATTTTTTTAAATAATATAAACCGCAAAAAAATTACATTTTTTTGTTTCTTTTTTATAATATCTCGTAGAATAATGATGGAATCGAATCGCCTTCCTCTCAATAACACATTTGTAGAGAATAAAAAAACCTATAAAATTATGAACAATTGCATTATAAACAAATTAGGGTGTTTGATGCAGAGTGTGGCGATTTATCAAAAATGGTCCGAGTGCATTTTTAGCATATTTGCCGTTACCGAGGCGAAAATCCGAGCTATACAAATTGGAGATTTTGTCGTTTACTTTCAGATGCCGTTTTCAGAATTTAAATCGGGCCATTTTTGATAAATCGGCACGCTGTGCAAAAAAGACCCTAATTTGTTTATAATGCAATTGTCCAAAAACTATGCATCGGACAGAAACCATCTTGCCATTATTATTATCTGTGTTTTTCCAACTTCAAATCTGACAGAGTTATGAATTTTTGATAAAAGGTCTATTTTAGAGTGTTTTCCGGATTTTCTCTGTAAAATATGAACCGATGGGGTCGCACAAAAAAACATTTTATAGGTTTTTTTATTCTCTACGAAAGTCCTATTGAGATTACGACGATTCCATTATTATTTTTCGAGATATTATAAAAAACAAAAAAAAAATCTTTTTTTGCAGTTTTTATTGTTTAAAAAAAAATTGTTCACGACTTTGCTGGGGAAATCATTTGGGTTTTCATTTGATGTAATATTTAAGTGTAAAAACAGCCTCTTTTTTCGCTCTATTGGTTGTCCTAGAAGTTGTGCATAGGTTTTTGCATACCCAGTAAATCTATCGCGTCATTAAATTTACCCCTACATTTTACCCTTGTGTTTGGAATAAATGAATTGTGTGATATGCACCCTTACTGTATATAATTGAGCAAACTTCATGCATGCTTAACGGGAGCAATGAACTGCGTGTGTCATTTTGACAGTATCATCTGTATAAAATTTGTTAGTTACAGAATTACTTTATTTTAATACTGTGAATGCAGTGGAGTTTCGTACAAAACTTTAATTGAGTAAATTGCAAAACCTCTATTCTTTTATTTAGTTAATATTACGCTAGAGATAAATAAAAAGGAATATATTAAAGTTACTAAAAATTATATTTTGTACATTGTATTAACAGACGTGACTAAATGTTAAAGAGTTAAAAAGGTAAGATAAGTATTTCAATCTCTGAACTTCAATCTGATTTGACTTACCGTCAATAGATCCTCTCGACATTCTTTTTCCAGGATCAGAGAAAATGCTCTCGTCTGTAACTGAACAGAATTTTTAATATGTAACACGATTTATAGCATCACACGTTTTAAGCTACACTAAGCAAACTTCATGCAATATAAAAGCTTGATCTATTTTTTTTTTGTTAAAACGTGTAAGTTTGTTTACATTTACATTAGAAGTTCGGTGAGTCATCGAATTATTAATTTATAAATTTAACAAATAGTTTTAGTAAATGTTTATGTAAAAAAATTCTAGGAGTTATTTTATAAAATTTGTCTAAGAAATTGTTCCTGAAATAAAAGGGAACATCATTAAAACCAATTTTTCTAATATGCTTTAATTGCAGATATAATTACACCTTCTTGTACTTAGATCTTGCTCGGTATCATCCAACTTCTCAAGAAAATCAGTTAAAATTTTACGTAGAAACATTTTCTTAAGTAGAATATTTGTTATAATAAAATATGATTATATGTCACTATTTGTGCTCATAATTGGGAGTAGAAAACAACTGGTGAAGCATTATGCTGTAGCGTGCAAAACTATTATCTAATTAATCGCTAACCCATTTGAAAAGGCTATTAAAAGAGTCTAATAAAAACAATCCAGGTATCAGTAATTTTTACTTTCTGTTGTTTACTTGTTGCAACGACTTCCCAGTTTTATTGGCCGTAAACGAGAAGGCTTTTCCGGTTTTAAAGAGCGTAATTTCACATTTCATTGAGAACTATTTCAGTTGAAAATGTTGATATAAATAACTGTCATTCATAAAACGCTGGGATAATTTTAAAATGTATGTAATATTCCCTACTAAAATGTGAAATTGTGAAAAGTTGTTTTCATTCACGAATATAATGTAGCCCGGTCAAAATAGACATTTCAAATAAGGAAAATTCCGACAGAGCTAAATTTTGGTGGAGACTTTGGGTACACCATTAGAAATAAACTGTCAAAAGTCCCCATCGATCCCATGTGTGCTAAAAATGTTATTTGGGGTCAAAGGTCAGAATTTGAGGTTTTTTGGATTTTTTTCGAAAACGGTTTCCTGAGATATCGCGATTCTAATAGTTGAAGGAGTCACGTTCTATATGATATGCACACATTTCCACACCATCTGTGAGGTAGTTTTTTTAAGGTAGTTTCCCCGGTAGGCCTACTCCACGAACTGTTATGATGGAATTTTCAGGGACAATACTCTTTCAACTGTATGATGATTATTGATATTGATATTGGTTATTGACTTTAACTGTACTGATTTCTTTTGATATTTTAATCTGATTCATACTCTTCAAAGTCGACTTCAACAGTCTTCTTCGATTTCTTCTCTTCTTCTTTCTGGATGTTGATAAATTGTTCAAATGAAGATGAATCAGCTGTCTCTTAATCGAAATCACATGAATCTTCGTCTGTTGTATTCAATTGGACATTTGAGCAAGACTGGCTTTGGCAATTAGTAAACGCTGGAGAACACAGTAACCTTACTCTTCTACAGCCACATTTAGCACTACAACCTTTTTTGCAATTGCAAAAAATAGTGTTTAGGAGTTTTTCCAGAGCAGGTGGAAGTAAAGTTTGAATCGGTTCCAAAGTATTATCTGTTAATTTCCAACCCCAGTCTGCTGGGTTCAGTTGATTGCCTAGCCATGTCTGAACTTGATAGTATACTCGATACAAGTGTTGATTAGCAGAAGCTGATGTTGGACGAAGACAAGATAGTTGTACTTGTTTCCTGTTTCGTGTATTTCTTACAGAAGTTAAATATCTATATTTATCTATACAATCAATTTTTTTGGAGCTCCTTAACAGCAAGGAGAAAGCGAATTGTGATTATTGTTTGAGGTGAAGAATCAATTTCTGCAATCAATCAAATCTTTTTCTTTTCTTTTCTTTTTCTTTCTTTTTTTTCCCTTATGAACATTGCTGATGTAGTATCGCCAGCCGGTTATCGCATGTAAAAATAAGATATGGTTTTGGCATTTTGGATAAGCAGATAAACTTTTTGAAGAATATATTTCTGTTCGCTGTTGAGCCTTTCCAGGTTTTAAAAAGTATATAATTTTATCAATTGGAGTCCTTGTAGTGAGTAGTATTAATAAGTCAACATCTTCACCAACTACAATAGTTGTATTTGTTGCATTAAATTGTTCTATTGCTGTTTCAATTATAAGGACATCTGCGTCATTTTAACTAAGCGACTGAGTTTATTTTGAGTGTATATTCTCAAAATAGTATAGTTTATAAGAGACACAAATAGGCATTTATACTTGCATTAAGTGTCTGACTATGTATATACGTTGCATATACATATATGCATATATGCACATGCATATCATGTAGAACGTGACTCCTTCAACTTTTAGAATCGCGATATCTCAGGAATTTTGTAGATAATTTTCAGATCTATAATTTTTGTCTGAACTACTTTTTTGATAAAACTTACCGTTTTCGAAAAAAATCCAAAAAACCTCAAATTTTGACCTTTGACCCCGAATAACTTTTTTAGCACACATGGGATCGGTGGAGACTTTTGACACTTTATTTCTAATGGTTTACCCAAGGTCTCCACCAAAATTTAGCTCTGTCGGAATTTTTGTTATTTGACCAATATTTGTGTGACTAATTTGACCGGACTAATGTCTGAAAAACACCGAAGTCGTCATAAAAATTACTAATATATGATATTTCGACAAAAAAACGCAAGTGTAGGATTCTATGACAAAGCAAGGCACTGTTCCATGTCTAGGTGGGTGGTTTAATTCTTTGTATTTATCACATCCCTCAAAAAGGTTTACGCGTATAGTCATTAATAACCACATTAGCAATATTGAAACTGTTCTAATAATATAATGTACAGGCCGACGTAAATAAGTTTGCATCTGAGACAGCTCCGCCCACAAATTAAAGACAAAAGTCGAACCGCAGATTATTTTCGGTTTTTTCAATGATGACTGCATATGTTCTTGAGATGCCCTGTATACAATTTTCGTATATTAAAAAATCCACAACTAAAAATACTAATCGACAAATTTGTTTCTTTCATCATTCTACAGTAAACCTAGGTTTAAAGTAAAGCCTTTTCGAGAGATGGGTTGTACCATGTACCAGATATTGTGACGGAAGGATTATTAAGCCAATTTATCATAAATACAATAATACAATTTTATTTTTGGAGAAATTTTTCTACAGACAATTTTTTTAAAGCCTTAGGACCGTCATTTCACTGAATTAGTCCGAAGTACTTGACATTTATGAATACATGGTACAACTGCCTAATAAAGTACTAGCAAGCGGTACTACTCTGAGCCGTACCTAGGCGATCGCTGCGCCAAGGGAGGCTGCCCTCGACAGCTGTCGTTTTTTTTACGTTTGGTCCCACCAGCGGAACTAATTGACTAGCGAGACTTCCACTAACGTCTGTCCCAGTGCTTGCTAAAAACACGCTGGTTTAGCATTTTAAGTACTGGTGCTTGTTATGTTATGACTATTGCAATGTTCTAGGTGTTCCGTTAGTACGAAATGGTACCAGAGGCTTCAACCCTATTTACGAGGGACAGTTCATGGGAAAGACACACTTTAGTTGAATAATTACGCTATAAGTAGCTTTTTTTACCAAAGGTCAATAACTCTGGAAACCAAAGATTATTGGCCCCTTGGCCACAGATCAATGACTCCATGCAAAAGGTCAATGATCCTGGAAACCAAAGGTCAACGACATCGAAGCCAAAGGTCCCTAGAACCAAAGGTCTTTTACAGATTCCAAATCGTCCATTACAGCACAGTTAAATTCCAGACGACCATTTTTAGCCCTTTTCTTTCGTCTATCTGAGGACATGTTGTATGTAAATGCGAGTTACGTCAATCAATAAAACAGTTGCAATATTACCGTTATAAATATTACTACTACTACAGCTTCTGATTTCAAGTTTTTGCAGCGTTATTATTCAGAAAGTGATCTTCACACCATGCTGCCGATTTATCGAGCTACTAAAGTTAAGCGCTAATTAATATTACGCTTTTGTTTTGTCCTACATATATACTTTTCACGACATTGTATTAAAAATACAATTATTGCATCTCATACTTTTGCAGAACAATTCTTTTTAATAAAAATTATAAGTAAATCAGTGTTTATTGTGATAAGTTATTGAACGATCCATAGTTAAAGTTGTATTAATTTGTAAACAATACTTGTATTTTTAAATTGGTGGGTGTTTGTAGTTGTTTGCCTTAAACCTTGTCTAAAGTATCTGAAGAAAAAGCATTTATTACATTCGTTCTGTTTTAGATGCAGTTAGAAAATTTTACCGTGTGTCAGTTTTATGCAAACTCTTGTTATTTCACTTTTTATAATGTTTTTAATTCGAATCTGTAGAGTACCGTCATCGAAAGTGTAATTTTCCTCCTAGTATATGATTATTTATAAATTATCAATTATCAATCAATAGATATCTCGAGTTTTAAAAAACTTTTATCAAAACTTTCTTATTTATTTCTGTACCTAGAAAGGAATATTCCCCTTCCAATAACACTCTACGTTTTCTCACGCTATTTTTGCTTGGTTTGATGAACGAATAATTCTAAATTTACTGACAGCTTCATGGTAAACAAATACTTTCAGTTTCAGTGCAATTTGCAACGCCTTGCTTTTTCTTCAGTCCTTTTTTACATCCATAAGCCAATATCACAACCAGCCAACTGAGCACTTTCCCTAAGAGAGATGCATGAAGATGACAGTTACTTACGAGATGACTTAGCTGTAAAGGTAATTGGACTATCCCATTCTTCCCTACTAGATTTCGGTTCTGTATCATCCTCATTCAGAACCTCACTTATGTAATCTAATGAAAGAAATCATGAAGGCTACTACTGAGGAGGAACGACTACTTGTTCGCAAATATGACCACTTACCGTGACAGAACTGTTTGGCGCTTCCGTTCTGCTGGAACTCCGGAAAACTCACGTGGTTCTGCTTCCCGTCCTAAGAGAAAAAAATCTGTAATGTCCAGACAGTACTGTAGATCCATAGTCAATTCTTCGTTTGATATTGAAGGAAAAAAGGTTCGACTTATAGAAAAGGTAAGTTTTAACATCGTAGTAGGTAGATGAATACATGTACATGAATAGTATTTACATAATCTTTACTCTGTAGCAGACTGGGTTTCTGAAAACTTAAAAATTTTGACTACAGAACGTACCGAATCTTATAAACACTATTTGCTTTAGTTTAGGTTATGATACGTTGGAGCTTACAACGCACTATGTGACGTCACAGTTCCCGCGCGTGGACGACTTGCAATAGAGACAGATTAAAGACACAGAGCAAATACGAATCAAATAGTCTCAAAGGATCAATAAGAGAACTTTCCTCTCGTTTGTCTATTCGTAATATTAGCTGAAAGTGAAAAGTGGAATTAATTCGTAAGCAATTTTAGCAATTAACATCCAAATGCGGTAATTTCTTAGGAGTTGCAGATACAATTAAATACGTGGATACAAATTTCAAACTACAAATAGATATGAGATGCAAAATGAAGTTTATGTTGAATATAAGGGAATAATATTAAAATTAAAGTGAAAATTGAAGAAGACTTTCAAGAGAATGTTCTATAATTGATTGATACAAGAAGTGTTGTAGAAATAAACTATTTCTAAGAAGCAATTAGTAAAGATAATCGTACTCCATTTAATTTTTTTTTTTTCAGGATCATACAAAGCAAATATGATGTACTTTTAATATTTTCGTAATTATATTAAAACCGCGTTTTATTTCTTATAAGAATTCGGTTCCACTTCAGGAAATTTATTTACTTGGCTAATTCCTCTCTCGCGATTGTAACAGAATAATCTTTTTATCTCAATCTTACGCGACCTTTTGGTTTACCGATCGATTATTCTTGACCTAGGAGCTTTTTGCGCTTACAGGAAGTAGTGCCAAGTCTCAAGGTATCAACGAAAAAAAAGCCATTATAATATTATCGATGTAAGTCGTTTAGTTTTTGCCAGCGTCTAATATAATCCTCACCTTGTTCAGCTTCTTGCTGTGCCTCTTGTGGTGGTGTTTTTTGTCCGCCACCAGCCTCCTCATGTTGTAGTGCATTCGATAATTGACTTGGGTTGACAGGTCGCGATCGTTGACCGCGTGTCTGCTGTAACTGAACTTCCGGTGCTGAAATTAAAGGGACAATAGAATTTGAAGGAATATACTAAAATGAGTAATAAAATGATGTCAGTACGGGTTCCGGTTGAAATAATTAAGCTAAGTAACGTCCGGAAAAAATGGGTTATCCTGTGTAATTAATTAAATGAGAAAAAATTGAACTGCGAAACTGGGACACCCGGTATATAACTCCTAAACCGATTACGATAAAATTTCAAGTGGATTTTTTTAACGCTACTTTTTTCTTCTACAAAATGTAAAATTCTGTGCGCTTTTCTGATAATCTACTAATTCTGACAACAATAATAAATTTTAATTTAGGTTCATCTTTCAAATTGTATCAAACTTACAAGGTTATGCATCTAAATAATCTGTTTATCCATAATGCGACATTGCGTATTGATTTTTTTCAGCGGCCTTTGCCATTTAAATGGGACACAACTTGAGCTGGTCAAGGATGGCGGCAGAAATGGAGCAAATCGGCTCAGTAGAATTATTGTAAATTACGGAAAGTGAAGTTGAACAAAAAGTTAAGTAACTGTTCTCGAGACCAAGAACACTGGGCCAAGGCTAGGATGAAGAACAAGGAAGTTGCATAAAAAATGTTTATATTGAAATTATTGTTACCGCAATGCAAAATGTTGTTAATTAAATGGAACTTACATACATATTTTCAATTGTATTTCTAAAATACATCGTCAGAAATTCATTTTTCAGTATACCATAAATATGTTCTTTTAAAAAGCTTG
This sequence comes from Anoplophora glabripennis, assembly GCF_000390285.2. NCBI lineage: Eukaryota > Metazoa > Arthropoda > Insecta > Coleoptera > Cerambycidae > Anoplophora > Anoplophora glabripennis. The sequence continues at coordinate 713,800 of NW_019416248.1, forward strand.
AAATGTTGAAACAATATACTTCGCATATGAGGCTGACCTAGTGGATTAACTCAATAGGAAAATATTCAACTTACCCGTCTATAAGGCTTTACTAGCTCCTCTGCCAGCAAGTGATGAATCTTGGCATCCGTTAAATCCTTTTTCGATGGATTGTACTCCAGCTCCTGCATATCAATGTTCCAGGTACTTGAGTCCAATTGACTAAAACTAGAACTGAAAGAGACATATACATTAAACACTGATTAGCATCGTGTCTACAAGCAACACACAACACAACACCACATACATAATTACAATTCACGCCAGTACCAAAAAAAGGCCTACTTCAGCAATGTTTTGTCTATAAGCAAACAAAAAACATTTAAGAAAATTGGTATGGAGATTATACAAGACCCATTTCAATGGAAAATAATTATTTCTACGTTACTAAAATACATATTTTTAAAGATAGTAGATAAACATATCCAACATTAGTCAATTATGGAAAATAATGAAGGACATAGAAAGTCCTTCTAATCTTTTTAATAGCTGCGAAGTTATAAAAACATCATCCAATAAATGCAAGCTGTAGTTAATTAATTAATAACTGTTGGATTTGATGTGAAATTAAGTGATGTGTTTACCTTGTGAATGTGTAAATAAAATTTGCCAGTTTGTTATTACGAGATTGCTGTGTACCTAATTAAAAGTAAAATACAAAAAAATACACCGACGAAATGCATGACTTTTACAGTAATGTTGGTATTAAATTAGAGAAAATCATGAGATGAATACGAGGCATGGAAAATCTACAACGTATTAGTCTGCTTTAAAATCATAGTTCCTCCATCTAAGTCAGATTTTGCGCAAAAAACACACAGTATGTGTTTTCTGTATGTCTTCTAACCTTTTTGGCCACTTAGTTTGAACTACTGCTATTTTAATTTTCAATACACAATTAATTATAATTAATTGTGCAAGAAATAGTGTTAAATATCAACGTAAAACTGTCTGTTTTTAACATTAATTTAGAAAAAGTGAATGAATAAGCATTAATTTGTCATTTATTTGATATGCAAGCATACTTACCGGGTAGGAAAGTACCGATGGTCTATCTGAAGTTACGTGAGAGCGATAAAGTAAGCCATAGAAATTCATGCGATAGAGAAGGATGGCTATAATGAAGACGTGTCATAGTCACCGCCCATTTCGCCCTTCCACAAATAAGATCCACTTCTTATTTGTGGTGATAGGTATCATTCAATCAATGAAAAATTGCAGTATGCACTGTAAAAATATTTCGCTCAAATTCCACTCAATTTTAATTAATAATAATGTATCAATTTATCCACTTCGATTGAGTGAAACATTCACTCTATTAGTATGAGTACAACTAAAATTTTATGAATGAAACTATTGCAGCAGAAGTGAGTGAATTTTACTCAAATCAGAGTTTTTTCCTAATTATCAAGTGAGTGACTTTTGACTCTATTCTGAGTTTGTAAAACCAATTAAGAGTTGACTTTTCCTCTAAATTTAACTATTATTGAGTAATTTTTTACTCATACTTGGTTTATGTTCCCTTTAAGTTTTAATAAACTATTAAGCTGCCACAGTGGTTTCTGTATTTTAGGGATCGTTTAAAAGAATTCGTTAACTGATCTGATAACTGGATAGCTGCCAACACTACACGCCGTACACCACGCCACGAGATGGACGACCTAATGGGGACGATGGTAAAGACAAAGACAACGCACGACAACCATAGAATTGGGCGGAGTCGCTCAGTGCGTTGTAGAATAAGCCTAGGAGCAGATTCGTTCTACAATCCTACAACATCTACACACAAATCTACCACGTCCACATCCTGACACCAGGAAATAAAGAAGTCATGCAACTGCTACTCTTAGTATAGTAGATAATAGTAGCGGTCAGTGCCGTGTAAGTTTACCAGGTGATTAATTTAGGGGCGCACCTTCCATTGAGGTTACCCGCCGTGTAATTCCTGAAGATGGCCGACATACTCTCCGTACCGGAGATGTTGCCTATGGTGGAGGCGTTCCTGCGCATATACTCCATGGCGTCCCTCATGGCCAGCTTGGAGTATGTCTCCAGGATCTTCGGTTCGGCGCCCTGGTGGTTGCGCAACAGGTAGGGGCGGATGAAGCTGTTGTCGAAACGTTTGAACCTGGAAAGAAGGGTAGTTTGCGAGATATTTCAAAATTGCTTGTGGCGCAATCTGTGTACAGGTAATTTCGTAGTAAATTTAATTTAAAAGAGCTCTATAGCAAATAGGCAACCAGCAATACATTATTATATATTTTATTACACAGTTTGTGTAAATATGGATCAATGCACAAATAATAGACTTTCCTCCATTCTAACGCAGATTTTCTATAAAATGGAGTAGGTTTGAATCTCAAACTACTTTCTGTTGTCAAGAAATTTGTAATTTGCATAGTAAATTACAAATTTCTTTACACCATATTGTTATTTGAGTTTCAAACTAAGTCCATTTTATAGAAAATCAGGGTTAAATTGGGGGAAAGTCTGCTATTTATGCATTAATTCATATTTAGACAAACTGTGTAATAAAATCTATAAAAATGTATTTCTGGTTGCTTATTTGCAATAGATCGCTCTTAAATTCGACAAGTGTTAAGGGAAAAACTTTTTCTGCCAACTTTAACACCATCTAGCGGACCAATTTGTATAGAGATAAGTTACGCAAAAACATTTTGTAATTCATATACAGCGAGAGTTGCCATACAACAGCCAAAATATTGCAGTGACTATAATCACTTGCATAAAACTATTTGCATATATTAATTCCACTCAGAGATCTTTGAGAAAAGATTTGTTATTTTGCTTTAAAAACGTAAATATTTATTCTGTTCGTAGACGGTTCAACCGAAAATTGTTTTCAAGTTTGTTTAGAAGATTAAGCGTAAGTTTTTGCCTAAAGAGACTTTATCTAAGAGAGGAGATCTGCACTTTGCACTATTTAGCTCGAAGAAGAAGAAGAATCTTATTGAAGTTCATGTAAAAAAAATTAATAAATATCTGATGTGACAACCGTTGAGTTCACCTGTTTAAATTATTTCTTAAAACGAAAGTTTTGGGTATATTCTTTCAAACAAATGCCTTATGTGGAGAAATCTTTAATGTTCCAAATACAGACAAACTCTAATAAGTTCTATTTCCCCAAATTAAAACCATTTCTCAGTGTAGCGCTATGTTTTCATTGCTTATGTTACTTAATCATAAGCATATCCGTAAGGAAATAGAATAATAAAGCTATAAATAATGTAAGGAAATAGTAGGCCATGACAATGATATATGAGGACACTTGCTGAAAAAAATGCACCGAGTATACCTGGCGCATGCACCATTTTTATCAATATTATTGTCGCTGTGTTTAAAAAATGTTATCTTTTCAAAAATAATTTAAAAATTACTAAGCTCTGCTTGATTATGGAATTTTATTGTTTAAACAGAGTTAGTTACATTTAGTTTTATATGAAATTTTATCCCATTTATTATAAAAGTATGTCTGCAATAAAAATAATTATCTGTAAGGCCAATTTATTCTATTTCTGGGTGATATCGCATAGAAAATCGGTAAATGGTGTACCATTACTAGTTATGCAAGTGACCTGATCAAATAAAAATGACATAAAAACAAATGGTTCACATTTATGTATACATATAACCATAGCAGTTGCTTTTTATGAGTTTCGAACATAAATCCATAATAAATAACATAGTAATAACGTCCACTCTAAAGGGTTAATGCAAATCGATTTTTTAACTTGAATTTGTAGAAATAATATACTCATTTATAAAGCTGATGTGGTACACTTATTTTTTTTTCAATTTTTGAAGTATTTAATGATATATTGTTATAAACTGTATAGGTTGTTCCAACTTCGACTTCAAGTTTAGTGTGAACGCATTATTTGCCGGTTACTAAATTCAGTCAGTGATTGACAAACTGTTTACTGTAAGCGAAAATAGCATTTTTTTGAGATACCACTCGGGAAATAGTGAAACATGATATTACTTTTGATAACGTTGCCATTTTTCTAATTACGTTATACATAGGTATACGTAAATCCTCACAAAAAAAAACAATTACAATACTACAATATTTACCTATCTCGCATATGGTAATTTCCATGTTGACCTAGAATGTCCTCCATGGCGGACATGGTATGATCCAGTAGCTGTAACAATACATGAATTAAAATATATTTTGATGACAAAAATAAATAATAATTTATGTAGTTTAAATTTCTGGCAATATTCACGTGATGCCGATGTAACCAAACACCAAACTAACAATTATGATGTAAAAAAAGCAGATGATCCTTAGAATCCTCAGAATCTAACCCTTTCCTGATATTGATTACTATATATACTATCACTATCAGTTTGTATATTCCTTTCCAACTAAACTGAACATAAATCTGTCCCAGGCTTTAACAGGATTTATGACCAAAACTTTGAGTTTATCGAATTTCCCTATTAATGTCGCAAAAGGAATGTTTTATAATTTATTAGGGGGAAACCAGATTGCCAAACCAAAACGTGGGGAAATTCCACTTAAACAGAAATTTCACTTCATTGTATTTCTCTGATTCGAATCGACGTTTCCATTATACGAATTTAATTATAAATTTATTAAGTGCAATTGCCCAAATCGGAATTAAACACGACGTGCTCTTGAATATTTTGAGGGCTGTTGTGTTTACAAAATAAATAAATTTAACTAAATATATCACTTCAAGTCATAGTCCTATTTCTTTGTTCAGCGTATGCCCGACGATAGATAAACCACAAATATAAAATAAATCACTCGTAAATGATTAATTAGGATTAATTAGTGTTAAAATTAATTCACTTCGCGGGGATGTCCTGGATGAGCCCCGTCAGCTGAGACCCGCAGCCGTCGGCTAAGGCCTGGTCTCCTTGCGATCCCGCTTTTCTGGAGCATCTAACGAAGCGATATGTAAGAGGTGCCATCTTCGTGTAATTACTCACTCTCTCGTGTATCCTCTCGTTCATCGTGGGCTTCCTCTTCTCTGCGGTCTTGACGTTGAGTATCTTCACCAGCGGCTTTATCGTGATGCCCTGGAAGAACACGGTGAAGTAGATCACTGCGATGGTGGTAGTCATGAACATAGGTTGTAGTTCCACTTTCTTGGGGTCGATGAGAAGTACTAGGGCGAAGGCTACGGCGCCCCTTAGGCCTCCGTATGACATCACGAACTTTTCCACTGTGCTCAACTGGTTGAGCCTGAAGTGGTTCGCTATCGCTGTAAATATTATAACGCCTGGAAAGAAATTGAAGTGTCAGTGAATGAATACATTAAGGCATTATTTTATTTAAAGAGAGCAGCCCCAAAAAACCTATAGCCCAAACTTTCAAAATTCAAATCGAAGTAGTCTCTGAAATATTCTAATGGACCGTCAACTTAATACAACCTGTATAATTCAGGTGTTGTCATATCTTTCATCGACGTATCATTTAAAGATTCTGGGCATGTTTACAAATTCTCTCTGCCGTTCTGTCTGTTAAAATAGTTGTAAATTTTCTGAAAATTAATTAAACTCCATGAAAATTCTGTTAAAGTTAAGAATGATTTTTATTATTGTCATAAAATAAACGGATAACTCGTTCTCACTAAACATTATTTCTTTGTTAAAATAGTTTGTTATGGAAAATAAATTAATGATGATAAATAAACTTCTGTAAACATGCCCAGAATCTTAGTAACTATAAGCTGCCAAAACCCGCTTTTCTAAGAAAACCCGATTAGTTTAGGAGTTTTATAAGCTAAATTTTATACCCAAAGGAATTGTTCTACTGAGGTATATTAACTCAATATTGAGATATATGAGACCAAGAAATTCTACTATCTTACAACATTCTTGTGATGAATGATATTGTAGAAATGTGTAATATTACAGACCAGTCATTTACCAGACAACAAAGGGGAAGTAAAACAATTCTCCAGCAGTCAGAATGATTAATAGTTTTTTTATTAAATCGTATATGATCCCTTTCGCCACCTGAATTTGTATCATGGGAAATATACAGGGTGATCCATTGTCAGAACTTTTAAATGCTTTTATCGATTTCCAAAAACGACTGCTCATTTTAAAAAACAATTAATAAAATATATTTTTATGGTATGGGAATAAAAATATTATTTTCCTGCACAACGGTAGACGACGCTAATCAGACAAGTTTTGTAATTGTCTCCGTTTACTAAAAAAATAAAATGCAACGATAGAGTTTTTTTTTCATGGCTTGATAGACCATTTATTAAGGAGAACAAATACACAAACCGGAGGTCGATATCTTTTTTCGTTTTCAAATTATTGCTAAAATGGTGGAGTTGTGCTAGAACATCTTCCATTCACGTATTTTTAATTATTATGTAATAGCATTCTCAATGTAGTAAAAAAATTTCAATCACTTACCTATAACTCTGTACACTGAGCAAAAGATAATGGTTAGTATAACGAACCACGCGTTCCAGTCGTGGATCTTGTTGACTGTCTCGACTCCCAGAAACATAAATATGATGGTTTCTGACGAGCTGCTCATCATCTTCATGGCATACTTTATTGTGGTGTGAGACTTGGTCGATATATTAGCCTCCACGTAGTTCTTCATGGTTATCCCACAAAATGTAATTCTGGAGCATAAATTAACATTAAATTAACATTGATCTTTAGAAAACACATCACAAGTTTGTTTTCTCATATTCCGTATTGAAAACTGATTTCTTTAAAGTGTTTTTTTCATAATTTTCATACCCCGCCGCTAGACAAGTTAGTGTGACCTCAAACAATGACACGCGTTAGTCGCAGTGCATACACACTTGGAATTGTCGTCAAATCTCATAATTTAAAGAAAGGTGGAGCATTTTATTACAAAGCACATCTCCACACCATCCACCGTGAAGTACTGCTTTTTGCTGTATTATTTTTATAGCCCAGAAGCCCTGTCATTGCTTTTCACGAGCGTTCGGATCAGGATCGCATTCTGATTAAATTTAAACTGTGCAGGGACTACCGTTGATCATTTGATTAATGGAATGCCCGTATCTGTTGAAATATAATAAACACTTTAATAATAATAATAATAATAATTGCTAGGTTAGTGTTTACACCGGCGTTTTCTTTTTAAAACACGAATTTATCATTCTCTTGTTGGAGTGTTCTGCTTATGAATTATGAGTTGAAACTGATAGAAATTGAAATATTTAAAATGTGGGGCGGTTTCGACGTAACACTTTGCTAAGTGGACCAAAAAAAAAATCATGATATATAGCATGACGCATTTTTCTTTGTGAATAATGCTGATTATCTCAAACTGTGATTAAATATTGATACAAAAATTTATGAATTAGCCTACGCAACATCGAGCAGCTTTTATAAAAGTCACCATCGACTTCCATTAGTGATTTTATTTTATTTTCTGGTAATGGGTTTATTGATGACGCAAATAGTCAGGCTCTAGACGTCAAGGAAGGTTCCTAAGGGGCACTAATTACTGATTAATATTGGGCACTAAATCTCATTATGTGGTAAATCGACTCAAGAACTTATGGGTGGTGGGAACTAATACCTTCAAAGTAGCCTGCTAGATATTTATGGGGATTTAGCCCCTTCACATGAGTAACTAATTATAGAACCTAGAATTGGGTAACTGTAGATTTTTAGTAAACAGCAACAGTAGTTATCTGCTCCCACTATAGTAAAAAAAGCGACTTCGAAGTATAAATGCATATTTTATGAACAAATAAATAGAAATATTTGATGAACATTACATTTTATTAATTATTATGAATGAATATTTATAGTAATTGTACAGTTATTTAGTAACATTTATAAAGTCTGGATAATTATTTCCCTCGGGTTTACTAATTGTCACATTTTTCTGAAAATAAATTGGACCGCTCAATTTCATTGACATTGTTAGTCAATTTCTGTTTCTTTCTCTTGGTATTTACCAGTAATTGATTTTATATTTAATGTTGTATATTGTTATGTCGAAGTTTTTAAGATTTTCAACGTTTCCTAAATATTTTTTGGTATCTAAAATTTAACGTAAGTAAAAATGTTTTGCCTTATATAATGTCATTTCAACCTCTTGTTGATATTTTAGGAATAGCTCCGATGATGACTATGTAGTCGAAAGCGCTCAGCTAAGATTTTAATAAAAATTTTATACACACTTTAACATACAAATTTCTTTGGCTCTTCTTTTATTTCATTTTTGTTACTTAAACTGTCAGCAACATAACTTTCTGCAATTGTGGCTGATGTCCACCCACCATGTCTCTTGATTGCTAATACATCAACTCCTGTATTAGCCAGTAACGTTACCGATGTTATTCGGAATGAATGGCCTGTATATATTTAAGGATGTTCTCGTTTCAAAAACTGTGCAATCTGTAAGTGACATACTATTTTTAGAATCTGGAATTCTAACTACAATAATGTCTTTACACATACTATTTATTATGAGAATAAATTCGAATAAATATTTTTGTAATTCTCGTGGCAGCGTTACAAGTTTTGTGCATTAATTCTTCTTAACTGATAGGTATTATGTATTAAGTCTTTTAACGTTTTCTAAATTGTCAGTTTGTTCAAGACACTGAATGATCGTTAATTACTTTGACATAATTTCAGCTGTTACTTTTTTTAGTAACAACTTTGTTATTAGTACAATTCCATTCAAAAGCCATGTGAGATCTAGGAAGCATTGTTTCAGTAACTTTTGGCATTACGTTTTGCGTACGCCTTTCATTTGTTCTCCAAAAGGGGTTAATGAATTGCTGAAAAGGTAAGGATTACAAATTACAATACGGGCGGAAATTTCTGTTTACTTTTGTCATTACCTCAGTACAAACTTATGTAATAGAAAAGTTTTCAGTAAGTCAGATCTAGGAATTTTATTTCGAAAGCTTCCATGTAGATACTTCCTAGAGTTCCTAGTTCCTAGAGTTCACAAGGGTACACTTCAATCACCACCTGTGACTTATAAGCAATTATACGATACAAAGGGGTCATTTTGAATGCGCCAACTACCAAGTCAGGCAAACGTTTTTTGATGAATGGAAATTTGATAATTTGGCTACCAAATTTAGAACATGTTTCTTTAATTATCGTAAATAATCAATTTCTAGTACTTACGCTAATATTCCTGACATGTGAAAAATTTCGGCGTTCAGATACGCCAGATAGGCCATCACGAATATAAAAATAGGTTCGATCACGCGCACTTCATTCGTAAATCTAGTCACGAGGGCAGTGCCAATGCCCCAGATCACTCCTATCACAGTACCACCAAAAGCGACCACAAAGAAGTTCAACAGACCGGACACCATGTCCACGTAGAGGATGTTATCGAGACCCATTTCCGAGTAAGACTCGAACAGGTGGTATAAAACAACAGTAACCGCATCATTCAACAACGACTCACCGAACACCACTATGTACAATATCTCGTTAACTTGTATTTCCTCGAATACCGCTAGCACAGCCACCGGGTCCACAGCGGATATCAGGGACCCGAACAGAAACATCTCCAGGAGAGGTGCTTCGCAGGAGAACAGACCCGTCAGTCCCACTGCCCATAAGGAAGCACCTGAAAAATTAAGAAATGTTCTCTTAAAAGTGGTTTCAAGGAAAGTGGAAGACAATCTTTCTTTACAGATTTGCTTAGACTCTTTTAAACCAACTTAGTGTTTCTTGAGACATCCGTCAGCAGTGGACAACAGGTCATCGTGACTGAAACTTCTTGAAATCTTGCCCTACTCAGTGTCCAGCCCAGGCGCGTCAGTGCTCGTCATAAGCGTACAAGTGAATGTGTTCTTCCACATTTAAAGACCAAAAAAATTGCTAACTAAGCGACTTACCTATAGTTAAAGTATTGAAAATGGTGCCGACCACGGCAAATAGAAGGATGGTTCCGAGGTGGTCGAAGAAGAGCCTGTTAGGCATGAAGTAGCCCGCGTCCAGGATGATCGGTGGAAGCATGTAGAAGAAAAAGATGTCCGGTGTGAGGGGGGACACGTGGACGGTGTCGGTGACGTAGACTAAGATCACACCGATGACGACTCCCACGAAAATTAGTAGGCACGATTCTGGAAATATTTCGCTTAACCTAGGAGCCATGTGGAAACCTGGAACAAAAAAAATTGTCATTAAGGAAAGCTATTCGAGGGTAAAAATATTGTTGTTTAACAAATTTTTATTTTAAATATGATTATTATTCTTTATTTTAAAAAAATGGGTAGCATATATGATGCTAAGTCAGTTTCTGTCTCTATATAAGGAGCTTTAAGGATCTTCGAACGTTTCATTCATGTCTGTCGTACTAAAAAAAGGAGTTATAATTTGCAAGTACAAGATTTATTGCAAAAACACTTTATATACTACTGAAGCTTATTTTACAAACGGTAGTAATTTATTTTGGAGATAAACTGAGTAGCGTTCGCCAACTAATCCACGCGGTAAAACGATTAGACCGATAATAACTTTGTTAATGATTTCTGCCCACAGGTAATCGTGAATTCATGTTGATAATGGGCTGTCTTTGTTGCGTGCAGATTTTCATCAACGTAAACGTGTCCCTTCTAGAAATTTATGCTGATAGAAGGTCCACTTGTGATATTTATTACTTTTATATTATTATTTATGTTATGTAATAGAACTTACTTGAAAAAATGAAAGGGTTACAATGGAATTTACTCTAAATTAGCGTAGATTTTCATCAAGATCGTAAAAGTATGTAATTAAGCAGCAAGTCTACATTTACACCTAATAAAACTCGAATGTCCTGAATAATGAAGAGCCAGGACTAAAGCGTAGTAGAATATATAAAAGCCTGTGTTTTTCCACATTTTATTTGTGACTCGCTAAATATTTTCCATAGAAAACTAATAAATGAAGTCTCGTTTTTTAAGAATATCTAGTTGAAACATCTAGACGAAATCAAAACTGCATAATTCACTTTTTTCCACGGGAGACCAAGTAAAAAGAAATTCTAGTCCCCCGAGTTTGTCACACAAGGAACGGCATTTCAACATCCAGACTAAAGTGCTTTTGAGAGCTTTACAGTTTGTAAGGGAAAAGGAAATACATATTAGTGTTATTCCCAGACATACATTACTTATGTCAATAACCTTAAGTGAGTCTGCTGCAGGACTCTATAGAAAAACAACTTTTTCTTTATGATACCTAATGCACAAACGCTTTGACTCCTTTAGGGTTGGATATTGTGCAAAGACTGGTTGTTTTAAAAAATTATTTGACGTTGTGTACGATATGTTGAACAAGTTCCTCTTAAAAACAATGAACAACAACAATTTATTTAGAAACTTTTGAAAAGACGGATTAACAGCAGATTGTTCCATATAGTTAGGTTATAAAAAGTCGACGATAAATAAAAGACTGGAAATCTAAAGGTGAAAGAAAAGTTTTGATTCTATCTGAAGATCACTAATTAACAATTCTTCTATATTATGTATATCTTTTTGTGTAACTTTTATATTGATCAAAAGATTAAAAGAAAATTACTTGTTCCCCGTTGAAACCCCTTTAAAATATTCAAAGCAACTAATACCAACCTTGTTCTATTTCTTATTCACATTATTACTCTGTTTGTATCGAACTTACCCGTACGGTACATTTTAAAGTACAAGGCTGGGAAATCGATTCCGATATTTCAATTTCTGTTTAATTTCAAGGCCATTCGATATTAACTTGATAATTTCAGAGGATAAATGCTCCTTTGCGGCAAGGACGAGAATAAGGATACAATCAAACCATTTTCCACTTGAATTTTCGCTCTTAATTTGGACTGGCATTGGACGACGTCTCCAAGGACATAAAACGAAATTGGATTATCGATTGCATCCCGTCATAAATTATAGCCACAAGGGCAATTTCAAAATCCTTGTGTTAGTAATTTTTTTTATTCCAACTCTTTAATTTGTATTCAGGGCTATGGAAAGGCTTCGGGAAGTGTGCTGCTTTTTATCAGTTTCGAAACAACAGGCGGAAGATGCTTTTGGGATATGTATTAGCCTCCACACTGTCATTTTTGAGTTTAACAAGGCACTTTCATGTTGCTTCCTCGTTATGCTGTTTATATTTCGACGTTTTAACATTTATGAGAGTCTGTGTTATCATGGTAACATAATTTCAGTAATTATTGAATACATTTGGGATAACTGGGGCACACATCTCAAAATGAAAGTAGGTGAGGCGGCACGCACAATATTTGTAAGAAAGACACGCGTCTTCTTCAGTTTCTATCAATCGGTAACCTCAGGAAAATTGAATAAGTTGAGTTACTGAACCAGAGTTAATTTATTTTTGATAACTCAAGTAATAAGTGATTTTTGATAACTTAACTGATAAATCAAGGCAAATAACACTGAAACTCTGAAAAAGTATAGGATTTGTAACACTCAGGGCATGTTAGGAAGGCTAACCTCTTTGAAGAACCTGAGCCGTTCTTACAAATAACCCTGACATCAACAGGAGATCAGCTTAGGGAACTACACACGAGCTAGCTTGGCTGTAGGCCAAAAACTTAGCTGAAAACTTAACAAGTTGTTAGAAATCGACCTTCACACTCGAACTTATATTTCGCCACTATCACATTTTATTTCAATCTACTAAAACGCGTGCTGTTTCACTGGGTTTTCTTTAACGGTTATTCATTTTCTTTCTAACTATGACTATTCCATGGGTGACAAATCTCATTTTACGATGTATCATCAAAAATTTTGCTGTGTTTGGAACAAAGAAACGAAGGAATTGTGCGGTGGAGGGGATGGTGTATTACTATTTTATCCAGTTATCAAATTCCGGCGATTTCGAAGACTTTCAAAAAGATTTTATTATGAACTTCATTGATTACATGTTTTGGATTCCATAGCTTGCGTGGAATGTTTACAATATCCTATAATTAATAACGCGAAATATTTCTAGTGTAGCAGAAATTCCTAAGAGGTTCCAAATACCTCACTTGCAATCAATGTATTACCTCCATATTGCGGTTTATATGGGATGTTTTATTGCAATTCCTTTTAGAAGAGATAAAATTGACTGGACAAAGATCATATCATGTTGCAAATGAGCTGTAGTTTGCAGCAACTTACTTATATTTAAAATAATTATTTTTGGTAGAAATAAATTTGATATGAACATAAGTTTCCGCTTAAAAAATAAGTCAATTGAAGGGAAATTGCGTTTTTTGATATACACATATGACAGGAATCAGAAATGAAGAATTTTTAACATGCTCTCGAACAAAGAATTATATCTCACTGCTTTGTAGAAGAAATCTTCCATATCGAAGTATTTCGTTCAAATACTACTCGTGTATTTCAACAAAGATGAACATATTAAATTCAATGGATATACAAATATTTCTGAATACAAATTCTAATACAAAGTGTTAACTGTTGCCCAGATAAATTTGCCATCCACATAAATGAAGGTATTGATGTTATGATTAGTTCGACGCCTTCAGATTTTAAACAACGAACATACAATTATTTTCCAACGACTACTTGATCCTTCCACTGCTAATGTGATTTTTTTGAAACTCTTTAGGACGATACTGCTTATAACTTTTAAACAGGAAGTAATGCAGAAAAATTTCTCTAATAAAAGTTTATTAGAAAAAAGAGAGCTCTTTAACAGAAAAAACATTTGGGTATGATTCAGGAAAAAATATAATTGATGACGTCATTAGTATTTTCTGTCAAATTCCAAAGATAAGATAAGATACTTATATGTCGATCAAAGTAGCCTGATAAATAATAATGATGTTTGCTATAACATCCTATGTCCTGATCAGTTCTGACAGACCTACTTATATGTTGATATAAAAAAATAATAAAGAAATTTAGATACAAAAAACACTTAAAGAACATCACAATACATCAAAATAGAAGAGGAGAAGGTCCGAAAATGGGCCATGTACTCCTTCTAGAAATTCATTGGAAATATTCAAAAATCTCGAAAGCAGCCCCTGTGACTTGCAGTGGTGTTACAAATTATATTTTATAGAATTATAATGCATAATATCCAATGCAACAAAAGGAAACCAAGTCATTAGCAATCGTGTAGATTTTTTTAATGAACTGACTTGGCGAAGGCCTTTGACAGAGTCAACCATAACATTCTATTATGGAAATTGAACTCTTATTCTTTTAGCGTAGATTTGATACAGTTTATTAGAACTTATCTGACTGATCGGATAAACTTTGTGAAATTTAACAGTGCAGAATCTTAACTTCCGGTGTACCTCAAGGGTCCATAGTGGGACCATTGCTTTTTATCTTATTTATAAATGACATCTCTGATTATATAAAGCATGAAAAGTTTTTACTCTATGCAGATGACTTGAAGATTTACCTTAACATAACATGTTGGGAGGATGTTGCAAAATTGCAAAGTCACAGCTGTTTCTGAGTTTTGTAAAAATAACGACCTAGCTTTAAATGGGGCAAAATGTAAACTGGAATCATATACACGGAAGAAATACCCTATATTGGAGTATATATGGTGAATGGTGTTGAGATAGAGCCTCTGAATAGAATCAGGGACCTAGGTGTAATTTTTAGCAACAATTTTACATTTAATGAGCATATTACAAGTTTAACAGCAGAATGCTACAGGAAGCTCGGTTTTGTTCTTAGGACTAGTCAAGAGTTTAAATCGAACCCAGTTATAAGGCTATTCAAATTGGAGTATTGCAGTGTGATTTGGAACCCACAAGGTACCAGTAACAAAGACACAATAGAGAAAATACAGAAGAAGCTTTTAAGGTCAATATATGTTAAAGAGTATGGACTGTACCCGTTCATGGTATCATATGAACATCAACGAGCAGAGTTTGGTGTGACCTCTTTGAATAGGAGAAGAGAAAATGCTCAGATTTTGTTCGCTTATAATATTTTACATAGTCAGATTAATATTAATGTTCCCGATATGAGAATGCGAACTAGATATAGACATTTTAAAATATTAATTAATTCTAGTTATTAGTTAGTTCTAATTACCGTTCTAGGGGTGATTAATTCACCCCTAGAACAGTGTCTGTGTACGGTGAATAATTTGTTAAGAACATACGATATTGATATTTTTAATATTAATCGGACTAAGCTGTGTTTTATGTACATTTTAATTGACATTTTTTTGTTTTCTTTCTTTGTTCTCTTTTTACATTGTATTTTGCATGTGTCTGTGGTTGTTTATACATAATTTTTAACTGGTTTTTATATTAGCTAACATTTCTCAACTGTATACATGTAATTGGACTGTCCCTTTGTCTGTATGTATGCAGTATAAATAAATAAATAAATAAATATTAACAAGCACTTGTAACAACACAGATTATCCCTTATCAGAGCATGCTTTGTACAAAAATAAAAACAAACATTAACATTCGGTACGGGTTAGTGTATCAAGCCGACGCGCCGAAATCGATATATCCTGACCTCAAACTCTGCAGTGGAAACCTTGTTTGGATACCACGGTATGTGCGGTGGGCAAATTCATAACTACAACTTCTTGCAAAAAAATATATCCACCTAGTCGTTCTGTGGGGCCTAGAGACCGTTCAGAAATTAGATTTGCGTTTATAGATATCGATCAAAATTTCTATTCAGCCCAAACTCTTCAAATGGGTCATATAAGCGCAGAGGCGAGCTTTCAGAGCGAGTTTTTCTTGAAAGTCGTTCTTTGTACGTGTCTTGAAAATGTTTCGGCATCAAACTGCGAGGAGTGAGGCTGAAGTAAACAGGACTTTTTAAAAATGAGAACAACAAGAGGTTTTTTGGCAAAACCGATTTATTTTATTCAAAATAGTTTCTTTCCGAGTCAATAGAGCGATATGCATGATCTAGCATGTCGGATGAGTGTTTTAGATCGTTGGCAGGGACGTCCTTCAGAATGTCAGTACAAGTCTTTTGGATGGCAGTCTATAAAACGCTTTCCTTTCCAATGAGATGGCATATCATCGTGCGACAAACACCAATTTCCTGAATACGATGAATACGATGCACCAAACGACAAGAAATAATTGTGCATTAACTATTTGGACCGGTGAAACGAATTCTTTGTAGACAATGCTCTTGGAATTGTAAAAACAAACCAACATTATCTCTTCTAACATCTCAAAACGAGACTTTTTGGTTATGGCTCATCTGGCGTCTTCATTCAGTATTTTGACACTTGGTTTCTGGATCATATTGACAACACCACACCACCAATTTCACCAATTAATTGAAACGTTTCGGTAAAAGTTTAACAAAGTTTTTCCCTTTGTTCGATGCTCATTTTTGTACCTATGACACAAACATACTGTCACTTGAGACGCAACGACTACGATATAGTTTTAAAATAAGCTTTAAATTTTGTGAAAGAAAGGGAAATAAATTATTGTTCACTGATAAATTTGAAAGAAAATGTTTCGAAACCTTTCAGGCTGTTTACTATCAGAGCGATTAAATTTAAATAATGAAAAAGTTAATGTTTGAACAGAGAACTATCAAACTCTTAGGAAAACACACTTCCAGTAGTAGTATAACTACCATAAATTAATTTTATGGTACATAAATAAGAATATTTATGTGGATAGCATACTCCCCAGGATTTTTAATTAATAAATTTTATTGTATATAAATTTACTATATAATTTTATCACAGTTCTTATATCTTAAACACGTTCTACCAAAATTAAAAATAAAAATATAAGTTTGTAAACTCAACTTTAACTATCATGAAAAAAAAGACAAACATTCCATTCTAAACTATCGATGTCTGTATAAGTTTTAGATAATTTTCAAAAAAGTCTCTTCTTCCCGGAATATTTTTACCAAAGTAATTGCCTTCCGTACACAATTCTACGTTTAATGAATTTATGCTATATATACAGGGTGATTCACAAATGGTGACCAAAAATGAAACCTCGTATATTTTGGTGAATTTTAAGGGGAGTCTTTCCTATCTAGGGCGCTTCATTAGAAAGATACAGGGTGTTAAACTTAGAAAAATATTTTAAATTTTTTTTAAATAGGTTTATTTTATTTTTTTATTTAGGTTATTTACGTTTATTTAGGTTTTTATTTAGGTTATTTTAAAAAATAAGAACTATTTTAGAAGATTTTTTATTTAAGATGTTAATGTTGACTTTCTTACATTATTGTTTATTTAAAAAACTAGTGGTGATTTTTTATTTTATTGATTGATAATACTAAGACTAAAAATGTGTTATTAATGTTTTTTTTTAATGTGATATTTTTTCATTATTATTCCCCGCTTTGAGGCAGTTGTAAATTATTTTTTATAATCGGATTTTTGTCTATATTTAATGTATACCAAGTTTACTCGAAATCCATAAACGATATCAAAATTTTGTAAGAGCACAAAAATTTTCTAAAGTAGTGCTTATTTGAAATATAAATTTTGGCGTCACTGGAATACACACCAAAAAAAAATTAAGGGATAGCCAGTGGTGCACAGGCACTAGAAAGAGAACATCCTGTATATGTATTATCACCAAATTTTTTTAGGTTGCTCTTATATAAGAAAATATGTGTACCAAATTTGAAGTTTCTAAGAAAAATAGTTTACAATTTATTGGAAAAAATTAGGTTATCTATTCTACAGGGTGGTCCCGAGGTAATGGGCCAAAATGGGTAGATTCCCCAATTAAAAATATTGCGATTTAGCCGAACTTACCTTAGTAAAATATTATTTCAGTTTATTTTAATTTATTCCTTAACAAATGCAAATATCCTCACAAAATTTCGAACTATAACTAAAATGTCAACAAATTTCAATTCCTCTATCCAAAGAACCCCAAACCCCAAAATTTTGTGTAGATATTTGCATTTATTAAGAAATAAATGGAAATAAACTGAAATAATATTTTACTAAGGTATGTTCGGCTAAATCGCAATATTTTTGCTTGGGGAATGTACCCAGGAATTTTGGCCCATTACCTCGAGACCACCCTGTATATTTAGACGGTTATATCTCAGTAGGCGTGCTGTTTGTACATAAGTAAGTTAGGTAGGCTAATAGTCTTATTTTCATCCAAGGAACCTGTGATCAAGCGTTGTCCATGCTTTTCAGGGACATCCTGTACATCCTGAAACGCTTCTTAAGAGACTCGCATTACTTTAAAGGGCTAAGAAAAAAATAATAAAAAGTTCAAAAGTTGGTACACTATTGGGTGCGATGCGAGTGAAAATTCACTCAATATTCTTTACAGTGTTTATCTTTTCCTCCACGAAAGACACCCTCACGCCTCACCCCGTACATGCATGCAACCACCCCTCAACTTACCAATTTTCGCCAAACTCGCAAAGAAAATCCATAACCCGATGATGAAAGGCGTCTCTACCCGGTGGAAAGAGATGGATATGACGGGGTACCTAGTCACCGTCTTGTTCAGCGGCTTGGGGGCCTCGGTGGACGCCACCTTCTCGACGGCCGGCGTCTCCGTGGAAGCGGCGTTCCTCGTGGGGACGACGGGCGTCGGTATGGAGTGGCGCAGGCTGTTGATGTCTACGGAGGTCTCGAGGATGGCGGGCGGGCGGCTGTCGCTGTTGGAGGCCTGGTTGGGCGGCATCGGCTGCCCGCAGCAGCCGCCCGCTAGGACCAGGAGCACCGCGGCGACCCTGCAGGCCCGCCTGGACAGGTTGACGCCGTGCTGGAGCGAATGCATCACATACGGTCTAAAGGCGCGGGAGGACTGCCATGGGGCAGTCTGTTGCCGGTCCGTGCACCTGCAAGACTGGGCGGCGGGCTCAGCTGACGGCGGCGGCGGCGGCGGCGGCGCGACGTCGGGCCGGGCGCAGGCGCGCTCGAAGGGCTCGTCGATGTCGGTCGACCCTTCCGCCGCCGTGTATAAATTAGTCCGGTAATGATCGTTTGGCTGGTACTGATTTTGACGTATTTTTTGGAGCTTCAGGACCCTAAGCTTAGAACATTTCTACGTTATTTATTCGATTGTTAATCTATTAATTTCTACGTTTGCTACGCAAATACGGCCTATTGAATAATAATATGCCGCCCCTCTCCCGCACAAATCACCGTCTTACGGACTAACGCGTGCGATTAGTGGCCCACTCTATCTTGTCATCTATGAGCAAAACGTGTACGTTATTCAGACTCGGAAATACTGAGACCTACATTTAATGATCTTACGAGTTGAAAAACTTTTTTTTTCAAATGGAATGACCCATATTAGTTGTCATGGATGAATGCAAAATTGAATGCTCTTTCGAATGATATAAGGTTGTCCATACTTATCTCTAACAGTTTTCCAGAAAAATCAGGTTCTTTTCTAAAGTCCGAAATATTAGCCATGTAACAGCGTCAATAAGGCCTTGCAAAACCACTTTTCTCTCACATTTTACCAGGGGACTGGACTTTTTAAATGAACGATAGCTTCATTTATTTGTTTAATAATAGTAAAATAATTCCGAAATTCAAATTTTAATTAATATTTCGTTTAACAATAATTTTTGTGACATTTTTGTAAATTAAAAAAAATTCAGTATAAAAGATGCATTTTTTCTGGGGTTCGGGGCTATTCTACGAATTTGTAAATATGCCCATTGTTATTTTTTCGTCGTGCCACCCCAGTTTAAAAAAAAGAAGTTTCTACGATGAATAGAAGCCGAGATATTGTAAAACCTTATAGCGCGCATCAATTTGAAATTTGGATTTCACTTTTCCGGCGCGCGCGTCTCGCTTGGACGAGCTTCCCCCACCACCACGCCGGACATTTTACTTAGCAAGTACTTTCTCTTTAAAGGCTCGCGAGTCGTTAATTTTCCACATTTTTCGATGCAATTCACGGGAAATCGTAATTTACATCGTAAACTTTATTTTGCGAAAAATTCAAGTCTTAATGTTTATAAACAATTGCGCTACGATTAAAAAAAAATATCTTGGCTCCTGTTTGTCGTAGAGGGTGCTTTTTTTTAAATAAAATTGTATTTTTTTGCCAGCTATCCATTGAATCTATTTTCGGTGAGGTAGCATAAATAACAACAATTTTATTCAAATTGTTTATAAGCGAAAAACGCACGGTCTTTTGTTAATGTCAAAAAAACGATGATATTTTTTAATAGGTCGCTTAATTACGTCTTTAAGATTACAATGACGCTTTCAGAGTCATGTTTGGTTGAAAATTAACGCCTGTACAGAGGCTTAAAGTTCATAACTTTTGGAGCCTCCGTTATAAATTGTGCGAAAACTATTGCACCTACAGCGCCCACTTTTGGCACACTTTTAAAGTATGACAAAACCCTCAACTTATCATAGGTTTTATAAAATTTTAACATAGTTATAAACAAATTAAAAAATGGGCACTTTTCTTGTTTCTTTGCAATAACTTTTTTGTTTATTAACCGATTTTAATTTAACAAGTCTCATTTTATAGATAATTTTACTCCCTAAAAGCTGTCTGCGAGTCACTTTTCGCTAAAATTGATGGTTTTCCCTGTAAAGTGAAAAAACTGTTTTCCTCACTTATTTGTTTAAATAGAAAAGTTAGCAAATAAAATTTTTTGGCTCACAAGACGAGAGATGTCTTGTATTATGCTTCTTTAGACAATTTTACAATAATCTCGCGGATAGGACTTTTTTCGAGTAAAAATTTTATTTGCTTGCCTATTTATCCCCCGAAACGAACCGTTAGGTTTGGTTTACGAAAAGAAATGATTTTCAAGCGGAAAATATACTCCCCTCTGTGAAAGTTACAGAGTTTGTCCTACCCACTCATGCGTGTAGATTTCACGAAATCAACCTTGAACTCGATAGGCTATCTGCAACGGATTGAGATTGTATATTTCCAGATAATTATCTGTTACTGACAGCGGAGGACGCTTTCTGGACCCAAATTACATTTAAATAATTAATAAAGCTCCAACTTGAAGAGTGTAAGACTTTTCGCAAATAAAGAACTAGCTAGAATAAAACCATTGTTAGAGGGCATAGTAAAAATATTTACTTCTGGATCTATAAAGTGTTTACAGTGGAGTGGGAGTAGCACATATTTACTATGAAGTTTGGGGCTCTGTTTAGTTCGCTGTAACCAAACAATCCCGCTTTATTTTCTTATTAAACGTAATTTGTTCACGTGTGGTATAAACCAAACTTTAATGAAAAAGTAATTGAATAATGGACTCTCACTACAAAAAATAATGTTGAGCACATTTTCCATATATTTCAATAGTACTTAAAATAACTGCCCTATTTAATTTTTTTTTCTTGTATCAAAATTTTTTCGTCACGCAGAATATAACAATATGTATTGTAGAAACAATTAAGAACTTTAAAAAATTAGTTACTCGCTTAGTCTCAACCTTACTTTCACTACTTGGCTATTATAAAATAAATACTATTCCATAAATAATTAGTAACATGGGCAATGCGTAAATAATAAGCTGTATAATTAGCTATGATTAGATACTGTATCGCAAAGACTATACAGGGTGTCAATTTAGTAGGTTTTTCAAGGATTATAACCTTATCTTTTACCAAAGACAAAAAAATCATTGTAACATTACATTAGTACATTCTAAAATTACGTATATAATCAAAAATTCTTAATGTATATTTGTTTAAAGGGTGAAACGATAGAAGGGACTGTTGAATGGAATCGCAAGAAATATGAAGTATCAAAAGTTGGAGATATCTTCTTTTAGCTTTCATATAATGATTTATGTAAAGTAAGAATATGCTTTGAAAGGTGATTTTTCCATTATTCAGTCATCAGAAGCAATATGTTGATACAAAATTTATGTAAAATTACACACTAAACCATTTTTTATTTTGATGCCACATAGACTCAACGATTGGGGATAGGAGTGGGTAGAGCTGCTTCAGACGCAAACTTATTTGTGAAAGTCTGTACCTTATTTGTATAAAGAAATATTTCATTATGCAGTATCAAAGCAATTAACGATTTCGCGTGAATTTAACATAAATTTGCATCAATTTAAAAGACAACCACTCTGTACATAATGAGCGATACACAGCTTCCACGTGACTGCGAATTCAGGTGGAAGCTTTTCCGTCTGTAACTGAGAAGGCGCAATCGATCCGGGATATTGTCCTCTCATCAGGCCATGTGATGCCGTTACGTGGTGATGATTTGAGCAAACAATCTTTTATTTGTCTGTAACAATCTTAATTGTTTTCCTGGGTGTTTACGCACGTGAAGGTACACCATTTACGTAAACGACAGGTAATCAGGATTCTAAAATAACAAGTCTGTTTAAATTATGTTCTCAAAGAAACAAGCAAAGTTTGGGGAACAATTTCAACCTGTGTCTATTTTTTTGCTGAGCAAGAATCCTTGTGGACAAAGACGCATGAAGGCAAGTCGGGATTGAAATAAGACAAGACCATGGGTGTGATTAAATTAGACACTTCTAATAATCCCCGTGATTAATGGGTATCACTGTTTCGTTAGTGGAAGAAATAAAGACAAGTAGAGAAGTTACGAGAAAGACATATATTCTGAATTTAATGAACACGAGTATCTAGCAAGCATTTTTCCAGTACGTTCCAAAGTTGACCATGCAATTAATAGTAGTTAATTTACTTGACAGTTTTATAAAAAAAAAACGTTTTCTTATCAATTTTAATGACCTACTTGTCTATTACGCAATGTGGAAGCAGTTAGAAAACTCATTTACTTGAATATATGTACCTACGTTTCCTTAATGATTTATTGATTATAAAATTTATAACTAAATCAAAGTTTCTTGAATAATAAGAAAGTAAGATGTGGTACACTGAAATGAAACTTGTCCCTTTGCAGCTAAAAATCCCTGGATAGTTTAAGAAGGATGGAAAACGCAGAATAAATACTTGAAGATTCGATGTCTCGAATTGAGGCAGATCATTCTGGCTCTAAGACTTCTACATTGAAAACTTATCACACAAGTGCTCCTAGATGCAGACGCATTACTTTAATATAGTTGGTTGCAATAAGACCAATAATTCTTAGAATACTTTAACAAGCCCATTAAATATATAACCAGCGATAAACACTACAATTGCCCCCCCTTTATATTGTACAATAATTATTACACTCGCACTATCTACATAAGCTTTCGAAGTGTATTTTTGTAGTGTTCGAGTATTTATAACGGAGATGATTTATTTACAGTTATGTGCGTTGTTGGTTCTTCCTTGGAGCTTTTCGGCTGAAACGAACAATGAGACGTTCCAAGCGTTTGTGGACATGGTCGTCAGCAACTTAACTGCTTGTGACAATTACAAATTGCCTGTGAATAACGAAAATCTATGCTCCGTTCGATCCTCGAAAGGAGAAGAGTTTCGTGGTAAGTAGCGTGGTGACTTTTTTCGACTTGAAAAGTATGCGATTGAGAATATTCAATAATCTAAATAGTTTAAAATAATAATACAAGGATACAAAGAATTGGGAAGTAAGCAATGCAAGATCTTATTAAATAAAACAAAGACAAGATTGTTTCCGCTTTTTATTCAGGAATGTTTCATAAAGTATGACTGGAATTAATATTCATTAACAAAACATTTTTGTAATTGTTGAAGTCACAGACATTTTCTGCTTTTGTGTAGATTTTGGGTCATTCGACTTTATCATAGTCGGAGCTGGTTCAGCTGGCACTCTGTTGGCCAACAGATTGACCGAAATCAAAGAATGGAAGGTTCTCTTACTGGAGGCTGGAGGCAAAGAAAATGACTTCAGCGACATCCCAGGGATGGCGTTGCCACTTTACCTGACTGACATGAACTGGGGCTACTTAAGCACACCGCAGGAAAGAGCATGCAAAGGTGAGTACCGATAAAAAACTGGAATATAGCAAAAAATAATGTAAATCAAATGTTTTTTCAGCAATGAAGGAAAGTAAGTGCGTTTGTCCTAGAGGGAAAGTAGTTGGAGGCAGCAGCACTATAAACGCAAAGATGTACTCGAGAGGTAACAAAGATGACTTCGATGCTTGGGAAAAACTCGGCAATCCTGGATGGTCTTACCAGGACGTGTTACCTTACTTTAAGAAAACAGAAAATTGCCATATTTACAACCCAGATCCTCCTTATCGCGGCAGCGGAGGCCTGCTAGATGTCAACTACACTGCTCCTACTGTATTCACTTCCATATTCCTGAAAGGTAAAGAAGAGCTAGGATATCAACTGAACGACTACAATGGCAAGCAACAAATAGGCGTTTCTCAAGTTCAGTTCACCATTAAGGGTAACAAGATAGCAAGTGGCGGGAGAGCTTTCATAGACCCTTTTATGAACAGAAAGAACCTCAATGTTACTATAAATGCTTTCGTTACCAGACTGATAATAGATAAAGAAAAGAAGAGAGTTCTTGGTGTTGAATTCGTACAAGACGGAAGGAAATACGCAGCCAAGGCTAAGAAAGAAGTTATACTCTCCGCTGGAGCTATAAACACCCCTCAGATATTAATGATATCTGGAATAGGCCCCCAAGAAGCGTTAAGCAAAATCGGTGTTGAAACTCTAGTAGACCTACCCGTTGGATTAAACATGGAAGACCATGCAGCGTTCACGGGTTTAAACTTCAGAACCAATCATACATTGTTCAATGACTCCATAGAGGTACTTCTAGAAAGGTACTTAAACGACCAGCGACCCTTGACGGCGGCTTTTAATGCAGATTGTGTAAGCTTTATTAATGTAAACGACAGGAAAAGTTCAGTACCAAACATTGAACAGGTGCTCATGGTGCCTCCATTCGAAAATAGCCAAGCAATTAAAGTTTTAAATCTAAAAGATGTAAAACCATTATCGAATCCTTACACTGACATGCACGTGTGGTTAATATTACTACATCCAAAATCCAAGGGTAGTGTTACATTGAAATCGAAAGATCCCTTAGATTTCCCCAACGTCGATTACAACTATTACGCTGAGGAAGAAGACTTGAGAACCATGCACAAAGGTGTAGAAGAAACCCTTAAGCTACTGGAAACGAAGGCTTTTAAATCGATCAACGCTACTTATATTCCAGTTATAGAAATCTGCACTGAGCATAAGGAGGGTTCTCACGAATTCTGGCACTGTATGATCGAACATTTGACTTCGACCATGTACCATCCGGTAGGCACTACGAGAATGGGTAACTCAAGTAAAGACGCTGTAGTAACTCCCAAGCTGACTGTATATGGTGTGGAGAGATTGCGAGTGGTGGATGCTGGAGTTATTCCCAGAATAGTTTCTGCTAATACTAACGCTGCGGTCTACATGATTGCGGAGAAAGCTGCTGATGAAATTAAGGGATTGTACCATAGGTCTATTGCCACGGGGAAACAGCTATGAATAATTTACTTTAAGTTTATAAACAATAATAATTTATAACATGGTTTTGGAAACTAGTAAAGTAGGCTATTGATTATATCTAAAAAAACAGGGTTAAAAGGAATTTTATTGTATGAATCGTTCAAAGGGTCATTGTAGATGAAAAAACCGCGGAGTGCTATTAAATTAGAGGGTGGAAATTGGAGATAGGGGTGAAAATGCACCCCTTTCAGTTTTTTAATTGTAGCTCTTTGTAGAGAATTGAATTTCCCATCGAAATGGCTTATTTAAAAAATTGAAAAGAAAAATTGTATGCAAAAAATCATTATTAAACAATTTAAAAAAAAGCAAAAAATAAGATTTTTTTTTACTTTTTTGATTCTATTTTTTTTTTTAGTGGAAGTAGGCAAAGGAAATTGCTGTACGAAAAAAGTAGATGAGATTCCCTTCAAAACGATGCGTTTCCAAAAATTTTTGGACTAATATTGACTGAGTTATAACCGGCCAAACTTAAATATTTTTTAGATTTTCGTCGTTTTTAACATACGGGTAATAATGATTATAATTCTTATTATTTTTACAACAAATTGGATCTTTACATAATAAAAAATTATCTCAAAATTTTATTTGTTAATAATAAATAAAGATTTTCACAACTTAGAATCAAAAAAGTAAACAAAATCAAAAAAATCTAATTTTTTGCTTTTTTTAAATTGTTTATTAACGATTTTTTGCACAAAATTTTCCTTTTAAATTTTTTAAATAAGCCATTTCGATGGGAAATTCAATTCTCTAAATATTTTTTCCTATGAACTATAGCGAAATTTTGCTTCGTTTTCGAGCTACAATAAAAAAACTGAAAGCGGAGCATTTTCACCCCTATCTCCAATTTTAACCCTCCAATTTAATAGCACTCCACGTTTTTTTCATCTAAAATGACCATTTGAACGATTCATGTAATAAAATATCTTGAACGTCATAGGGTATCTGAATCATAATTACTTTAATTTGTGGTTAAATTAAAAAAAATGGAGATGAGGAAAATTTTGCCTTTTTACTTAAAGTAAAATGAAAATAATTTAACAGTTATCACTTTGAAATAATGATTAGAGCAAGAAAATTAGAAAATTATCTCAACACCAAATAGCCAAACAATTTCTATAAGAAGAAGCAGTTTAAGTGTAGAGCCCTCATATAAAAAAGATGTGCAATTACTTATATTTTGGCAAACTTTTCGTGCTAATTGATCTTATCTATGTGCAATTATTTCATAATTTATGCCAGTTATGTATGTAATCACTACTTATTTTAAATAAAATATTTAGTACTGCATTACTCTACTTTATTATCTGAGATGCAAATTTACTGCAAAAAAAGTAATTAATAGACAGTTAATTATACAATAAAATCTACAAGGGTAAAAAAATATTTTTAATAAGCATGTATTATTTGTAGTATGTATTTGTAATATTGTATTCAGTCGATTTGGATATTATTTTTTGTTTTAACTGTTTCGATTTAAGCATACAAAATGGAAATTTTATTACGCTTATATATGATCTTGACGTGATATAACTATTACCATGACAACGCATTTGGCTTCCGTATCATTCGCTCAATATATTTGAAAAAAATTTCATATATTTGAAAAGTATACTGTATTTTTTATATGTCTTTCTCATTTCGTAATATTTAAAGTGCTTGTAATGTAATTATTTCATAAATTCCACTCAGTTTTAATTGAAAAAGTTTATAAATGATATAAAAAATGTAATACCTACGTTAATCGAATAACCAATAACTGAAATATTCGAGGATTATGAAACTGGAAAAATATTATTATACTGCTATTATTTTAATCCATAGAATAACCTCCCGTAGTTTCCTGACGAACTTTCAGAACACCCTGTATGTTTCAAAATTCCAATTTTATGAAATTCTAAATAAAATTTGATATAATAATTTTTTTTTCAAAATCAAAACCTTTAATTTATTTTTTTCTGCGCTGGTTTAGAATATGTAACTTTTATTTTTTTATTCTAAAGCATACAATGGGTTTAAAAAGTTTGTTACTACTATTATTTGACACCCCGTACGCAGAAAAGTTAACTACATTCAGCTCAGTCCCCTCTATATGCAAAAACATGATACGGGTTCATTATAAAAGCCGCCGAAAAACGCTGTTTAAATTGTTAATATGTATACTTTACAACTATGCTCGCTAATGATTCTTCTTTGTTACCAACTGGCGCATTCCTCCAGCACCGCAAATAACACTGTCGAGGCCTTCATCGACATGGTGCTCAGGAACTTAACAGCTTGTCACGAATACGTTATACCCGTTAACAATTCCAAGTTGTTGTTCGTTTCTCCAGACCAAGAAAATGAGATCTATAGTAAGTATCGATTTTTGAAAGATATCATCGACTTCAAGCTGCTAAGGAGTCAGTATTGACCTATAGCTCAGAACCTGTACGTTAACTTTAGCAAAGAACACATTATAGAAGCTTGCTAATCAAATTAACAAATTTTTTTATTGAAACAGACTTTGGGACATTCGATTTCGTGATAGTTGGAGCAGGATCGGCTGGTACTCTATTGGCCAACAGACTGACGGAGATCAAGAAGTGGAAAGTACTCTTGCTAGAAGCCGGGGGAATAGAGAACGACTTCAGCGACATCCCTGGAATGGCTCAAGAACTCTACTTGACCGACATGAACTGGGGTTATCTATCAACACCTCAAAAGCGAGCGTGCCAAGGTAAGAATCGTTTTTGTAGCATATTTCTGTTCTGGTCATGTATCTTCTTTCAGCGATGGAGGAGAATAGATGCGTCTGCCCAAGAGGTAAGGTTGTGGGGGGCTCTAGCACCATCAACGCCAAAATGTACGTAAGAGGCAACAAAAAGGATTACGATGGTTGGGAGAAGATGGGTAATCGTGGTTGGTCCTACAAGGATGTGTTGCCATACTTCATCAAAACGGAAAATAGTCAAATCGACGATGGGGAGATTGGTTACCACGGTAAAAGAGGTTTATTAGACGTTAATTACACTGATCCAACAGTCTTCACTTCGATGTTCCTAAGAGGTAATGAAGAACTAGGTGCTAGAATAACTGATTACAATGGCAAACACCAAATAGGAGTTTCACGAGTTCAGTTCACCATAAACGGTAACAAGATAGCGAGTGGTGGAAGAGCCTTCATAGAACCATTCCTAGGCAGGAAAAACCTTAATGTTACGACACACGCCTTTGTTACCAGATTAATAATTGAAAGAGAATCCAAAACCGCGCATGGGGTTCAATTTATAAAAGGTGGGAAGAAATACCTGGTAAGAGCAGCCAAGGAAGTTATACTTTCTGCTGGTGCCATAAACACTCCACAGATTCTAATGCTTTCTGGTATAGGCCCTAAGGAAGAGTTGGACAAAATTGGAGTGAAGACTCTAGTTGACTTACCTGTTGGAAAAGCCATGCAAGATCACGCGGTGTTCGTTGGTTTGAACATCAGAACGAACCAGACGTTATTCAACGATTCCATAGAAATTCTTCTAGAAAAGTACTTGAATGATCAAAGACCCTTTACAGCAGCGTTCAATGTCGATTCTATGGGTTTCATCAATGTGAAGGATAAAGTAAGTTCGGTGCCAGATATTCAGCAAATCGCCATGACGCCTCCAGGGGTTGGTCGCGACGGATGGAGGATCTTAAATTTAAGGGAAGAATATGAACAACAGCTTGAAACGTTAGCAAGGCCCTACAACGACGTAGTAATATGGCTGGTATTGCTACACCCAAAATCCAAAGGCAGCGTGACTTTGAAATCCAGCAGTCCTCTAGATTTTCCCGAAGTAGATTACAACTATTACCATGTGGAGGAAGACATGGTATCAATGCACAGAGCTATACACGAAACGCTAAAACTACTAGAGACCGATGCCTTCAAGTCTGTTGACGCCAGATACGTACCAATTTATAAAATTTGCACGAATTATACCGAGGGTACGGAGGAATATTGGCACTGCATGATACAGCACTTGACAACGACTTTGTATCATCCTGTTGGAACCACAAGGATGGGAGTGTCGAGGAAAGATTCCGTTGTATGTCCCAAGCTGCACGTACATGGTATGAAGAGGTTAAGGGTAGTAGATGCCGGGGTTATGCCTAAAATACCTTCTGGAAATACCAATGCTCCTACTTACATGATTACGGAAAAGGCTGCTGATTATATTAAAAGAGACCACCTATGAGAGAACTGTTTGCTAATTAAATAAATTGTATTTAAAATAAAGAAAAATTTGATTTATGCATGTTTATGCTTTGCAACGCTTAACGTATTTAAGTTAATGCTTTTAGATCTTTAACTAAACAATATTCTGCAGTAAAAATTTGCGAATATCTCACATAATTACTACTAATCCTTTTTTATTTAAATGAAGTTACAGATATTCTTTATCTTATCTACTATCGTTTTTATTTGCGTTTTTAAAAAACTAAAACACTTAACCTAAGCCTATCAAAAAATGTTTTTATTCAAATTTGACATAATATAAGATTAAAAAATTTTGGAGTGATTCCATACAGTTATTAGCGAGCTTCTGAATAAGCTGCGATGTTATCAGAGACATCCAAACAGACAAATTATAAAGTTACGAAAATAACGTTTAACATCTAGGCTATTGATTATATAAAAAAAAACAGGGTTGAAAGGAATTATGACGTTCAAGCAATTTTATTGCATGAATCGTTTAAAGGGTCATTTTAGATGAAAAAACCGCGGAGTGCTATTAAATTAGAGGGTGGAAATTGGAGATAGGGGTGAAAATGCACCCCTGTCAGTTTAGAGAATTATTTAAAAAATTTAAAAGGAAAATTTATGCAAAAAATCGTTAATAAACAATTTTTAAAAAAGCAAAAAATTATATTTTTTTGATTTTTTTTACTTTTTTGCCTCTAGTTCTTTTTTAGGTAAATAGGTATAAGTATATGTATTGCTTCATAGAAAAAGGGTGATAAAATTTTCTTCAAAAAAGAGGTACAATATTTTTGGATGAAAATTGACTGATATATGTCTGCTCAAACTTAAATTAGCCAATTTTTCGATTTTCTTCGCGTTTACACTTATAAGTTATAATTATCATTATTATCAAAAAAGGAAGAATTTGTTTAAGGATTTTCATCACAGGAACTTGTTCGAAGGGTCATTAAAAATGAGAAAACCGCGGGGAGCTATTAAATTAGAGTTGAAATTGAAGATAGGGGTAAAAATGCACTTTTGCAGTTTTTTAAATTTAGCTCGAAACGAAGCAAAATTTCGTTATAGTTAGTTCATAGGAAAAATTTTGTGGAGAATTGAATTTCTCATCAAAATGGCTTATTTAAAATAATTAAAAAAAAATATGCAAAAAATCGTCAATAAACAATAATTTTAAAAAATTAAAACAATAAGATTTTTTTACTGTTTTGGCTCAATTTTTTTTTTTTTAGTAGAAGCAGGCAAAGAAAAGTGTTGTACAAAAAACTAGATGAGATTCCCTTCAAAATGATGCGTTTTCAGATTTTCCACGTTTTTAATGTAAATTAGTAAAAAATTAAAAAAAATAAAAAAAAACTAATTTTTTTAAATTTATTTGCTTTTTTAAAACTGTTCCCATTTTGATGAACTACACCGAAATTTTGTTTCGTTTTCGAGCTACAATTAAAAAACTGAAAGTCGATATACTTTCTTATTATTGGTTTTATGAAAAAAAGATTCTCTTGATAAAAAGTTCTGTGTGGCCTAAAACCCAAAATGAAATAATCAGATTTCAATTTTTTTGCTATCGTTACGGAGTTTGTCGAAAAATGAAAATTTTGCTCAAGAGTACCTTTATTTTTTACAATATCGACAATCGTTATTAAGAAAAGTTGATCCTAATAGAAAACTACGGTCAGTTATCTAATATTATTACCATTAAAAAAACAGATTTTGTTATTTTTTCAAACTTTCCTTTGTATTACCAATGATAATAATTTACGTCTAGAAATCCACATAAAATCTGGGATGCACTGACAAACTGATAAATGCTTTATGATTTGCAGAATTAAAATATAATTTATTTGTTTATTTCCTACTATGTTTATACTCAACAATTATTAAAGATTATGCATTTTGATATTTTAAATTTGCCTCCCCTTAGATTGCATGTTAACAATGAACAGTATAATGTACATTTTTCTGCCTAAATTATAAAGTAACAATAAAAATATTCCATTTCGAGCTTAAGATTAAAGTTGTTAACCCTTTGTTTGCATAATAATATTTTTGGAATATTTTTTTATTTAAATGTAGATATGACATTAATTATATCCTCCGTATACTTAACAGTAACACTAAAGTAAATAGAAAACAATTTTTACGCTAATCTATTCAATTTTTACTATTCTTTGCAGATGGATATGTAAATATAAAATTTTATTTTACCAACTTTTTACATCGAGGTCACACGATCAGTCGAGTATCACACAAAATAACACCTACCAGTGCTAGACCGATTCTATATAAAGTACAGTTTTACCATTCGTATGTTGAGTAACGAGTGCAAGTTATAGAATAGTAAATTCCTTAGCCCAGAGATAACGCTGAACACCCTGTATATACAGAGATTTTTATTACAACGTATCCAAACGTTTATATAAACCGCGAATCATGTTTTAAGAGGATTTCATTTCACATTTTATCGGCGAGATGAATTATTTAAAATTATGTGTATTCCTGATTCTTCCCTGTCAGATTTTGACAGAGCGAAGATGCTTCTCGAACCAGACAACCGAGGCTTTCATCGAAATGGTTCTGGGCAATATCACAGCAGGTAGTAGCTATGTTTTGCCAGTGGACAACTCGAAGCTAGTTTACGTTTCTCCCTCGCAGGAAAATGTTACCTATGGTGAGTTAGATTTTATTACAAAATAAATATAAAAAAATTACATAATTTATTTTATCCTCACATATGAACCATAAACCTATAATAATCCAAATTTAATTTATTTACTTATTAACATTAACATTTACATTTATAGTAATAGACATTTCGTTTTTTGTTTTGTCACATTTAACTTCCTTTCCGTTAATAACAACCCTTGTAGAATTGTCGCCATCATTTTCGAAACGCATAACATCTACCGAAGTTTGTGAGGAATATGCACAAGTTATGGATGTCTATTCTTGTAACAGCTACATTTTCCTTATTCCTTTATTCGCCAATAAAGTTGTCGAAGTGCGCCTCATACAATGGTCAGTATATGCTTCTAGATTTGCGATATTCAGGAATGAAGCAACTATTGAGGGTACCTTGATTCCAATAGACTGAAAAGTACATTTTTGATTGATGTATCTTAAAAAGAATATGTCTTGTGTTAGGCGAATTGAGCACAGAGAAATATATTTTCTGCATATTTCAACAGCATTCACGCAAAATCCTTCTTCTATAATTACAAATCTTCTTGAAATGCCCGTCTTGGTGTCAGGTATTGGAACAAACAAAAATGATTAAATGAGATTAAAGTACATTCTTCAAATTTGCAATTAAATTAATTATTTCTTATGAACTAGGTATATTCTATATATTCAAATGATTATAATATGTATGTCAGTAGACTATATAGTTTTATTTATACTAATAGGTAGATAGTTAAAAATCTACTATGTCGGAAAATAATTCCGAATTGTTATTAAAGGCTCTAAAAATATCAATCCTAAAAAGTAATGATTGATACAATATTATTTTATTTCATTAAACGACTATAGAAAAATTCTTGCATGTAATATAAGGAAAAAGTTTTTTAGTTTGGATCGATACTGTATCACCTTTCACATAAATAACTATTACTACTTTATCTGTACAGATTTCGGAACATTCGACTTCATCATTGTTGGGGCGGGATCGGCAGGCACTCTCTTGGCGAACAGACTGACAGAGATCAAGAAGTGGAAAGTACTCCTGTTAGAGGCTGGAGGTGCAGAAAATGACTTCAGTGACATTCCAGGAATGAGTTCAGAGCTTTATTCGACTGACATGAACTGGGGATATCTAAGCACGCCTCAAACGAGGTCGTGTAAAGGTAACTAACTAATTGAATTATTTTGACAATTGTTACCTGCATTTTTATCATATTAAAAGAAAAAAAACTAAGTAAATAATATAAAATCCATTAAAATTTTGTCATGATCGTTTTGTAACTTTTTTAGCAATGGATCAATATCAGTGCGTCTGTCCAAGAGGTAAAGTCCTAGGCGGAAGCAGCACTATCAACGGGAAAATGTACGTGAGGGGTAACAAAGCAGATTACGATGCATGGGAGAAGATGGGCAATCCTGGCTGGTCCTACAAAGACGTCTTGCCTTATTTTATAAAGACAGAAAATTCCCACATCGACGACGGAGACCCTGGGTACCACGGTAAAAGTGGTTTGCTAGATGTCAACTACACTGATCCAACTATATTTGCTTCAGTGTTCCTAAGAGGAAGTGAAGAATTAGGCTACAAAGAATTAGACTATAATGGCGAAAATCAAATAGGCGCGTCGAGAATTCAATTCACAATCAAGTGCAACAAAATAGCCAGTGGAGGAAGAGCCTTCATAGATCCATTTTTAGACAGAGCAAACCTCAACGTTACCATAAATGCATTTGTTACTAGATTAATAATAGATAAGGATACAAAAACAGCACTTGGTGTTGAATTCATAAAAGATGGGAGAAAGTATGAAGCCAGAGCCAAAAAGGAAGTTATACTTTCTGCTGGTGCTATAAATACTCCCCAAATATTAATGGTATCTGGAATAGGTCCCCAAGAAGAATTAACCAGAATCGGAGTTGAGACCTTGGTGGACCTACCTGTCGGATTATACATGGAGGATCATGCCATGTTCATTGGTTTAAACATTAGAACTAACATCACTCTATTTAACGAAACCATAGAAGTATTACTTGAAAGGTATTTGAATGGACAGAGACCATACACAGCATCAATCAATGGAGAAGCCATGAGTTTCATGAACGTAAACAATAATAAAAGCTCAGAGCCAGATATCCAGCAATTAGTAACCGTACCCCCAGGATTCACACCGATTGGAGCGAGAATATTAAATGCGAACGCTGAAGTAACGGAGCAACTTGAAGTTCTAGCAAAGCCTTATAATGATATAATCGTATGGATCATACTGCTACATCCAAAATCTAAAGGAAACGTTACATTAAAATCGAACAATCCTCTGGACTTTCCCAATATCGACTATAATTATTACGCAGTGGAGGAAGACAAGAACACTATGCTCAAAGCCATTAAAGAATCTCTAAAACTACTAGAAACTGATGCTTTCAAGTCGGTCAACGCTACGTATGCGTCACTATTTAATGTTTGCACAAATTATACCGAGGGTACTGACGATTACTGGCAATGTATGATAGAACAATTGACCACGACTGTTTATCATCTAGTTGGCACTACCAGAATGGGTAGATCAAGGAAAAACTCCGTGGTAAACTCGAAACTGTTTGTGCACGGCACGAAAAGGTTGAGGGTAGTGGATGCTGGGGTTATGCCCAAAATACCTTCTGGAAATACCAATGCTCCGACTTATATGATTGCAGAAAAAGCGGCAGACGAAATTAAAAGTTACTGGCTTCTGTAGTAACCCATATATTTTTAAAATGCATTTTCTAGTATATCATTATAACTATTATTTTTCTAATTTTGTTATAAAGAAAAAATATTAAGATATTAAAAACTGCACATAGGTACGCTTTAAAAGAATTTATTAATGTCATTCTTATTTTTACTATATTAGATGATAGTATCAAAACATTATACAAAAATATAATTGTTTGACAGGTGTTGTATTGTTACTTTATCAGGCCTTGAGATGCGGACAAAAATTAGTATTAGTCAAATTCACCGTTTTATATTATTGTAGTCTTATTGACTTAAATATGAATTAAACTTCTAAACTTGATTATGTAATTTATATAACTTAAAGAAATACAGTAATAATGCTGAATATATTATTATGTTTTCAAAAAACGTCAATCAATTCTAAATCTGACTCTCGCCTTCTATATAACTGTTCGCAACACACATATCGTCACTTAGTAACTGGACTCGGTCCGCATTATATTATATTACTTAGACATAAGACATAATCTCCTGAAGAAGGAATCTATTCCGAAAGCTCGAGCAATAAAAAAGGGTTTACATTTTTATGTTGGCTTTGAATGCATACCCGACTATATGTTTAGATTTTATATAATATACAATATATCTCACACGAATGACACTAATTTCGCACGAAGTAAGAGCTGTCATGTATTGTTTGACATAATTTTTAATTTGTCTATTTTCATAGGACATAGCCTGCCTCGTTATGGAAACAATAATCTTTACTCAATTATTTGGAATTAATAAAAAAATTAAACATTGCAATTTTAAAAAAATTTTTTGTTATTTTATATTTTAATTAATATCAAATATATAATAACATTGACAGAAATGAACATCAGGGTTGGCCTAAGGTTCTGATAGTGGATCTGCCCCCACAGGACTTAGCCTGAGAACAACAATCAGAACTGTATGTAACAGATAAGGGTACATCAAACGAATCTAATCGCTATTATTTTGCTGTAAAACGACCTTGACAGTAGTTTGTGTTCGTTACTTCTTGAGATTTCAATTGCTGCAGTAGCATATTCGTGATACAAAGATAAATATGATTTTATAATGCAAGAAAATGCTATAAAATTTTTCTACTTTCCATGAGTAGTAATTTTATTTTATTTTAACAAGTCCATTTTTATTTATGTGAAGTATTAATAAAAGTTTTCGTAACTGGATTTTCTATACATTATGCCGTATATAATCTACTTTATTGTTCTTTATTTTGCATATAATTTTAAATTTAAACACACAACACATATAGTCACAACTGTACATGTTTCTTTCTAAACTATAAAGTAATTACACAATAAAAATATTCCATTTTTGAGCTTAAGATATCAATTATGTTGTTAACACCCTTGTTCGCATAAAAATATCTTGGATTTTTTTTAGTTATATGTAATGTAATCTGTCTCCTTATACTTAACTTACTTCTATTTTTACTATTATTTGCAGATGGATATACAAATATAAAACTTTATTTTACCAACTATAATTAACAATAATTTTTTACATCGGGTTCACGCAAATAACGTGATTAGTTGAGTGTCACCCAAAATAGCACCTACCAGTGACTAGGTAGGTTCTATAAAACGTACGGTTTTACAATACCCATGCTGTATAACGAGAGCAAAATTATAAATTGCTTAACCAAGCTGGACACATATACAGAGATTACAACGTATCCAAACGTTTATATAAATCGGGAATCATGTTTTAACAGTACTTCAAATTCAATCGTCGAGATGAACTATTTAAAATTATGTGTGTTGCTTATTCTTCCCTGTCAGATCTTCGCAGAGCAAAACTGCTTCGCGAACCAGACAACCGAGGCTTTTATCGAAATGGTTCTGGGCAATATCACAGCAGGTAGTAGCTATGTTTTGCCCGTGGACAACTCGAAGCTAGTTTACATTTCTCCCTGGCAGGAAAATATTACATATGGTGAGTTGGATTTCATTACAAAATCAATATTCTTTTGCTACTAACAAATGTAGTTTGACAGTGCTTATACTATTTTAGAATTACTGGATCATTCGACTTTAATAGTTAAAAAAATTACATCATAATTTATTTTTTAAAATCTTAGCTCTCATGAAACAACAATACAACAACAAAAATAAGTGTATAATTATTATTAAATGAGATTAAACTACATTCTTCAAATTTACGATACATTCTAATGATTATATCTCAGTAGGCTATATATATTTATTTATACTAAATGGTGTAAAAATAGAAATCCTGAAAAGTATATTACTTGCTTTAGTTTACCGTTCTGCTACAATAAAGTTAATGATTGATAAAATGTTTGCTTTGTTTCATTAAACGATTGTAGAAAAATGTCTGTATGTGTTGCAAGGAAAAAGTTTGTCAGTCTGGTTCACTGACGTATCACTTTTCACTTTTAACACATAAATAACTAGTGCTGCTTCGTCTGTACAGATTTCGGGACGTTCGACTTCATCATTGTTGGAGCAGGATCGGCAGGCACTCTCTTGGCGAACAGACTGACAGAGATCAAGAAGTGGAAAGTACTCCTGTTAGAGGCTGGAGGTCCAGAAAATGACTTCAGTGACATTCCAGGAATGAGTTCAGAGCTTTATGTGTCAGATATGAATTGGGGATATTTTAGCATACCACAAAAACGAGCGTGTAAAGGTGAGTCATCGAACAAACCTAAATTTCGATAATGAGCATATTTTTTTATAACGCTCTTTTCTTAATACGATTTCTGTGGGGGAGTTCCTTTATCTGTTTTTTCCCTTCGAATTACCTGATTTGTCTTAATATAAAACGTTGGTGGTAAAAAAACAAATGGTGGTGAAAGTAATCTGAGGAAAACAAGTTATCTAGCTGACTCTTTTCCATCAATCAATTTTTTTTTCAGGAATGGATCAAAGTATATGTGTCTGCCCCAGAGGTAAAGTTGTAGGAGGTAGTAGCACCATCAACGGAAAACAGTACGTCAGAGGTAACAAAGCCGACTACGACACATGGGAAGAAATGGGCAATCCTGGCTGGTCCTACAAGGAAGTTTTACCTTATTTCATAAAAACGGAAAATTCCCACATCGACGACGGAGACCCAAGGTACCACGGTAAAGGTGGTTTGTTAGATGTCAGTTACGCTGAACCGACCATATTTACTTCGGTATTCATAAGTGGAAAGGA
Organism: Anoplophora glabripennis; assembly: GCF_000390285.2. Taxonomy (NCBI): domain Eukaryota; kingdom Metazoa; phylum Arthropoda; class Insecta; order Coleoptera; family Cerambycidae; genus Anoplophora; species Anoplophora glabripennis. The sequence goes on from NW_019416248.1 coordinate 752,039, forward strand.
AGAATTAGGCTATGAAGTAGTTGACTATAATGGCAAAAGTCAAATTGGTGTCTCACGAGTTCAGTTTACGATCAAGGGAAATAAGGCAGCCAGTGGTGGAAGAGCCTTCATAGATCCATTCTTAGACAGAAGAAATCTTAACGTTACCGTAAACGCATTTGTTACTAAATTATTAATAGACAAGGATACAAAAACAGCACTTGGTGTCGAGTTCATAAAAGATGGGAGAAAGTACGAAGTCACAGCTAAAAACGAAGTTGTACTCTCTGCCGGTGCTATAAACACCCCACAAATATTAATGATATCTGGAATAGGCCCTAAAGAAGAATTAAATAAAATTGGAGTGGAGTCATTAGTTGAGTTACCAGTTGGAAGAGCCATGGAAGATCATGCGGTTTTCTTTGGTTTAAACATCAGAAGCAACCAGACGTTGTTTAACGAGTCTATAGAAATATTTTTACAAAATTACTTAAACAACCACAGGCCTTATACGGCGCCGTTTAATGTAGATTCTTTCGGTTTCATAAACGTAAACGACAACGAGAGTTCAGTACCAAATATTCAGCAAACAGTAGGCACACCTCCAGAAGGCACACCAAATGAATGGAGAACAACGAATTTGAATATGGAATTAATAGAACAGCTTGAGGAACTATCAAATCCTTACAACGATTTTATTATATGGTTGGTGTTGCTGCACCCAAAATCTAAAGGAAGCCTCACATTGAAATCCAACAATCCTCTTGACTTTCCCATTATTGATTACAATTACTATGAAGATGATGAAGATGTTGAAACCATGCTCAAAGCCATTAAAGAATCATTAAAACTACTGGAAACTGCCGCTTTCAAGGCCGTGAATGCCACATACGTTTCAACGTATAATATTTGCACTAATTATACTGAAGGGACAGACGACTACTGGCGTTGTATGATCGAATACCTGACCACTACTCTCTATCATCCTGTTGGAACTACGAGAATGGGTAAATCAAGCAATGATTCCGTGGTAAGCCCGAAACTGTTTGTGCACGGTATGAACAGATTGAGAGTAGTGGATGCTGGGGTTATGCCCAAAATACCATCCGGAAATACTAATGCACCAACCTACATGATTGCCGAAAAAGCTGCAGATGAAATAAAAAGTTACTGGATTGGAAACGAATTTAAACCCTAACTTTTTTCCGTTCTTTTGCCTGTTTGTTAATAATTCTGCAAAAGCATCAGGCAATTGTTACATATTTTTATTAAACTATTCTTATTTTAACTATATTAGATGAATGTATCAAAGCATTATACAAAAATATAATTGCTTGACAGCTGTTGTATCGTTACTTCATCAATCCTTGAAGATGCGGACAAAAATTATTCACGTTCACCGATTTATATTAACGATATGTAGACATAAGACATAATCTCCTTGGGTAGGAATAATTCCGAAAGCTCGAGCAATAAAAAAGATTTTAGATGTTTATGTTAGCTTTGACTGCATACCCGACCAAACTTTAAAAATTTTATTATATATGACATTAATATTTCGAACTACTTAGTAGTAATACCTAGGTGTATTTTCTCTTATCTCTGTTTTTTAAGTACTACCTTAAAACGTTAAAGTATTCAGCAATGACATCTATAAAAAAAATGTTTCTATGCTGATCTGTTGACCTTTATTTTTACTATTATTTGCAGATGGATATGCTCATATAAGACTTTATTTTACCGACTATAATTAACAGCAACTTTCTACAACGGGGTCACGCAAATATTGTGAAGCACTTGAAATAATCAGAGTATTACCCTAAACAGCAACTGTCAATGACTAATCAGGTTCTATATAAAGTCCGGTTTTACCATACGTATGCTGTGTAACGAGCGCAAAATTATAAATTCCTTAACCGTAAGATAACGCTGGACACTCTGTATATACAGAAATTTTTATTACAACGTATCCAAACGTTTAAATAAACCGCGAATCACGTTTTAACTGTATTTCAAATTCTGTCGTCGAGATGAACTATTTAAAATTATGTGTGTTGCTCATTCTTCCCTGTCAGATCTTGACACAGCAAAGCTGTTTTGCGAACCAGACAACCGAGGGCTTTATCGAAATGGTCCTGGACAACATCACGACAGGTAGTAGCTATGTTTTACCGGTAGACAACTCGAAGCTAGTTTTCGTTTCTCCCTCGCAGAGAAATGTTACATTTGGTGAGTTATATTTTATTACAAAAAAAATATTCTTTTGCTACTGACAAATGTAGTTGATTTATACTGTTTTAAAATTACTGGGTCATTTGACTTTAATATTAAAAAAATATATGTAAAAAATCATAGTCTTCATGAAACATAAATTGTTTATTTTAAACACGCTTTATTACAGACATATAAAAATAAGTGTATACTGTTTCATGTCACCTGTAACGGCTACAACTGAATCAGGTGTTCTTCAGGAATCTAATCTTAGACACCTTATTACCTTTGGCATTTATTAATGACCATAAAAAGTTATCAATACTATTTTAAATGTAACATTTTGTTGTTGTTCTCAAATATTGTCCTGCAAATTGATTTTTTTCATTTGGCCAAATGTTCAGTTGCTCGTCAAATACTTAACTAAATTAATTATTTCTCACGATTTAAACCAACTAACCTATATTCTATACATTCAAATGATTATATCTCAGTAGGCACTGACCAGGTTTTTTCCATGTCAGAATACAATTCCTACATGCCCAAAAGATCAAGAATTGTTATTAAAGCCTGAAAAAATATAAATACTAAAAAGTAAATTACCTGCTTCAGTTTACCGTTCTGCTACAATAAAGCTAATGATTGATAAAATATTGCTTTGTTTTACTAAACGATTGTAGAAAAATGTATGTGTTACAAGGAAAAAGTTTATCAGTCTGGTTCACTGACGTATCACTTTTCACTCTTAACACAAAAATAACTAGTGCTGCTTCGTCTGTACAGATTTCGGGACGTTCGACTTTATCATTGCTGGGGCAGGATCGGCAGGCACTCTCTTGGCCAACAGACTGACAGAGATCAAGAAGTGGAAAGTACTCCTGTTAGAGGCTGGAGGTCCAGAAAATGACTTCAGTGACATTCCAGGAATGACCACAGAACTTTATTCGACTGACATGAATTGGGGCTACTTAAGTACGCCGCAAACAAGGGCCTGTAGAGGTAACTAACTAACTAAATCATTTCAGTTATTGTCTACAACTATTTGCCAAATCTATCTCTATCTCTATCTCTATCTCTATCACTATCTCTATCTCTATCTCCATCTCTGTCCGCATTTCTCCCCATCTCTATCTCTACTTCTACCTCTTTATTCATCAAAAAAGCATGTATTTATTTTGTTAAACGGTGACAATTGTTAACTGCGTTTTTATCATATTAAAAGGAAACTATGTAAATAATCTATGACGCCAAAAGGGTCAGTCAAGAGTATGATTTTATAGAGTTAGTTTTGCCAAACCATAATTCATTTTGATAAGAAACCTTCGACACGTTAACTTGCTGTTTGTTTCGAATTTTCTTTTCTCAGTGCAAGATATTTCTTGTTGGGCAAAATTGATCTATGAACTCAATTCTTGACCCATTCTTTTGTATATTTATTTAAATTTAGATAAGATAAACCACAATTAATTAAACTATGCTGACTGTCCCATAAGAAAACATCCATTAAGGTTTATTTTCTGACGGTTTTATAACTTTTTTAGCAATGGACCAATATCAGTGCGTCTGTCCAAGAGGTAAAGTTCTGGGAGGAAGCAGCACTATCAACGGAAAACTGTACACGAGGGGTAACGAAGCCGACTACGATGAATGGGAGGAGATGGGCAATCCTGGTTGGTGCTACAAAGACGTCTTGCCTTATTTTATAAAGACAGAAAATTCCCACATCGACGACGGAGACCCAGGGTACCACGGTAAAGGTGGTTTGTTAGATGTCAACTACACCGAGCCAACTGTATTTACTTCAGTGTTCTTAAGAGGAATGGAAGAATTAGGCTACAAAATAATAGACTATAATGGAGAAAATCAAATAGGCGTTTCGAAAATGCAATTTACAATCAAGTGTAACAAAATAGCCAGTGGTGGAAGAGCCTTCATAGATCCATTTGTAGACAGAACAAACCTTAACGTTACCATAAATGCATTTGTTACTAGATTGATAATAGATAAGGATACAAAAACAGCACTTGGTGTTGAATTCATAAAAGATGGGAGAAAGTATGAAGCCAGAGCTAATAAGGAAGTTATACTTTCTGCTGGTGCTATAAATACTCCCCAAATATTAATGATATCTGGAATAGGTCCCCAAGAAGAATTAACCAGGATCGGAGTCGAGACCTTAGTGGACCTACCTGTCGGATTATACATGGAGGATCATCCCGCGTTCATTGGTTTAAACATTAGAACTAATATAACTCTATTTAACGAAACCATAGAAGTATTACTTGAAAGGTATTTGAATGGCCAGAGACCATACACAGCAGCAATCAATGGAGAAGCCGTAAGTTTCATTAACGTAAACAATAATAAAAGCTCAGTGCCAGATATCCAGCAAATAGTAACCATACCCCCAGGATTCACTCCGAATGGAGCGAGAATATTAAACGCGAACGCAAAAGTAATGGAGCAACTTGAAGTTCTAGCAAAACCTTATAATGATATAATCGTGTGGATCATACTGCTAAATCCAAAATCTAAAGGAAGCGTTAGGCTAAAATTGAACAATCCTCTGGACTTTCCCAATATCGACTATAATTATTACGCAGTGGAGGAAGATAAGAACACTATGCTCAAAGCCATAAAAGAATCCCTAAAACTACTAGAAACTCACGCTTTCAAGTCGATCAACGCTACGTATGCGTCAATATTTAAAGTTTGCACAAATTATACCGAGGGTACTGACGTATATTGGCAATGTATGGTAGAGCAAGTGACCACGACTCTGTATCATCCGGTTGGCACTACCAGAATGGGTAGATCAAGGAAAAATTCCGTGGTAAACTCAAAACTGTTCGTGCATGGTACGAAAAGGTTGAGGGTAGTGGATGCTGGGGTTATGCCCAAAATACCTTCTGGAAATACCAACGCCCCAACTTTTATGATAGCGGAGAAAGCTGCGGATGAAATTAAACGCTGCTGGATTCGATTTTATAGTGAGCCATACCTTTAAATTAATGTCATTCTTATTTTTATTATATTTATCAAAAACAAAAATACAAATGTTTAACAGCTGTTTTGACGTTACTTCATCAGCCCTTGAAGAAGCCGACAACAATTAGGATACAGCCATATTTCACCATTTTATATTATACAGGGTGGTTCGTTTTCATGGCTCACCATTGGCATCTTGGAAACAGTAAGATATACAAGGTGGCTCAAATTAGAAAAAACTTGCGCCTTTCCTACCACCAAACCAAACCAAAATCAATACTCAATAAAACAAAATACACAAATATTCCACGAATCCTACATAAATACTTCATAGTGTCGTCCATTCTCGTACAGACAAAGCTCAATCATCAATCTAATATGTTTATAACGTTTTGAACTGACTTTGTGGTGAAATATTTCTATATTTTCACATGGACTGTAATAAATTTTATCTTTTAGACAACCCCATAGAAAAAAATCTAAAGGGTTGAGGTATGGAGACCGTGGAGGCCAAGCTACAGGTCCATGAGTACCACTGCAGAATTATGAGGCCCTGCGCCACAATAGGACTTAGGTATGAAACATTTTTTGCTTGAAATTAGTTGCTCTATTAATTTCCGATTATTTTGACAAAGAGTAAAAATATAGTTATATATATAGTTTCTTGAGCTATTCCCCACCTACTGTCTTAATTACAAGCAAATCGATGTACAATAGCGGAAATCAGAGCTAAATCTCAATCTTCATCTCAAAAACTATAAAAAAAATATTTTGTATCATTTGAAAAAAAAAAAAAAATTTCAAACGAGAGAGCAAAAAATGTAAATTTTTTCCAAAATTATAATTTTGGGGCTCAATTTTGAGGGTGTAAATGGGGTGCTGGTGAAATGTGATCAGTTTTCCCTTAATCTGTTCCACATAAGCTTTAAAACGCTATTTGTCTTTTTTTTATCTTTATTCTACAAGGCGCTACTTAATATATCCATATCTAAGTCCAAAATGAATTATAGTGCGCCATCTTTCTAATGTAATGTAAGGAAAGATTATCCAATGCATCCTCTATTTCTATCCTTAAAATATCTAAATACTTCTGAGAAGTAAGGTTACCCTCAATAAGAAACGGTCCTATTGTACGGTCATTTAATATTCCACACCAAATCTTAGGGGAAAATCTAAGTGAGTAGCTAGTCTCTTAAACCAAATTTGGATTTTCTATGGCATAATAATGCTTATATTTTCTATTAAAACTCAGTTATTTGTAAACGTAGTTTTGGAATTGATATTGTCATTATTTTTAAAGTATCGGGTTGGTGACAAATCATTTTCAGCCGTAAATCAACGTTTTTTTTTTCCTTGGGGTTCTTGACAATACCAATCACGTGATAAATCCTAGCAACTTTTAAAGTGGGTATGAGCAAAGGCAATTTTATATGCGTACCAAGAATGTGAGTGTATGACCAGCTAATTCTAATTTTACTAATGCAGTACGATTAGAAAAAGTTGATAGATAATAAAGCCATTACCTAATCATGTAATTTCAGTAAGTATAAGTGATTAACCAGAAAATAATTGAAGTGCAAGTATAAAAACTGCACTTACTGAACTCCAAATTGAAAAATAATACTTAGCATGCAGTAGGTACATGCAGAAATTTAAGTAAACCACGAATAATATTTAAAGTCTTCAGTATGAATCGTTTAAAATTATCTGCGTTGCTGATTCTTCTCTGTCACCTCTTTGAGCTGTACTGCTCAGCAAATGACACCGCTGAGGCCTTCATCGAGATGGTTCTGGGCAAAATCAAGGCAGATGAAAGCTATGTCTTACCAATCGACAATTCGAAACTAGCTTATGTTTCTCCCTTGCAGGAAAGTGCAACATACGGTGAGTGTTACCTCCAATAAATATTATTTTCCTACTGACAGACCTGATAGGGTTCATAGTAGCATAAATTGCAACTTCGTTGACCAACGAGTTCAACGATGTGTCATCAAAGAACTATAAAATTGTTTCCTCCTGAATCGTGTTTAAATTTCTCCTTTCTACAGACTTTGGAACCTTCGACTTTGTCATAGTTGGAGCAGGATCAGCGGGTACTCTTTTGGCCAACAGACTGACAGAAATCGAGAAGTGGAAAGTGCTCTTGCTGGAGGCTGGAGGTCCAGAGAATGAGTTCAGTGACATTCCAGGAATGACAGTGGAAATTTATTCGACCGACATGAATTGGGGATACTTAAGCACGCCACAGAAGCGAGCATGTAGAGGTAACTAGTTAGATAATTTCGAATAGAAATGTCGGCGCATATTAAAATTATTAAGAGAGATAATTTTTTTAGCAATGGACCAGTTTCAGTGCACCTGTCCTAGAGGTAAAGTCCTAGGAGGAAGCAGTACTATCAACGGAAAAATGTACGTGAGGGGTAACAAAGCCGACTACAATGCATGGGAGAAGATGGGCAATCCTGGTTGGTCCTACAAAGACGTCTTGCCTTATTTTATAAAGACAGAAAATTCCCATATCGACGACGGAGACCCAGGATGCCACGGAAAAAGTGGTTTGTTAGATGTCAACTACACTGATCAGACCATATTTACCTCAGTGTTCTTAAGAGGAAAGGAAGAATTAGGTTGCAGAGCAATTGACTATAATGGCAAAAGTCAAATTGGTGTCTCACGAATTCAGTTTACGATCAAGGGGAATAAGGCAGTCAGTGGTGGAACAGCTTTCATAGACCCATTCTTGAAGAGAAGAAATCTTAACGTTACCATAAATGCATTTGTTACTAGATTGATAATAGATAAGGATACAAAAACAGCACTTGGTGTCGAATTCATAAAAGATGGGAGAAAGTATGAAGCCAGAGCTAAAAAGGAAGTTATACTTTCTGCTGGTGCTATAAACACCCCGCAAATATTAATGATATCTGGAATAGGTCCCCAAGAAGAACTTACCAAAATCGGAGTCGAGACCTTAGTGGACCTACCTGTCGGATTATCCATGGAGGATCATGCCACATTCGTCGGCTTAAACATTAGAACTAACATAACTCTATTTAACGAAACCATGGAAGTATTGCTCAAGAGATACTTGAATAACCAGAGACCTTACACAGCCTCATTCAATGCAGATGCTATAAGCTTCATCAACGTAAACGACAACAAAAGCTCAGTACCAGATATCCAACAAATATTAGCCACCCCCCCAGGAGTCACTCCAAACGGATGGCGAATGTTTAATGGGAATAAACAAGTAACAGAACAATCTGCAGGATTGCCAAAGCCTTACAATGATATACAAATATGGACAGTGTTGCTACATCCAAAATCTAAAGGGAGCGTCAAGTTAAAATCGGGCAGTCCTCTAGACTTCCCCATCATCGACTATAATTATTACTCAGTAGAGGAAGATAAGAAAACTATGCTCAAAGCCATAAAAGAATCGTTAAAACTACTAGAAACAGATGCCTTCAAGTCTATCAACGCTACGTATGTATCAATGTACAAAGTTTGCACAGATTATACCGAGGGTACTGACGAATACTGGGAATGTATGGTAGAACAACTGACCACGACTCTGTATCATCCTGCTGGAACGACGAGAATGGGTAAATCAAGCAGGGATTCCGTGGTAAACTCAAAACTGTTTGTGCACAGCACGAAACGATTGAGAGTGGTGGATGCTGGGGTTATTCCCAAAATACTTTCAGGAAATATCAACGCTCCGATTTATATGATTGCGGAAAAAGCTGCAGATGAAATTAAAAATTACTGGATTGTATAATATAATATAATAATATATCTTTATAAAATAGTTAATTATTATAATTATTATTACAATGAGATAAAGAAAAAATAAAGCTGTTGTGTCATTGTTGTGTCGTATCGCCTTACCAACCCATAATTTATTAGGAGTTCAAGGTGAACAATAGAGGATATAATGGAACTACACTCTGATACCAGATGGACCACTGACAGATGTCTATAATACAAACAATCTTGGCACAGATATCAAATGCAATATATTCCATTTTCTTCAATAACACAGCACCACGAAAAAATGTGGATTGGACTTTGGATCAGACCCAAGTATCCAATAGTATTTTGACCTGCTGAATCAAGAAACTCCCTTAGAAAGAAGTTTTAAACCGCTTTCTAGAGAAGTGTATTCTATGTGTCTCTCTGAATATCGATGAATTACAAAACGAATTATAATAAATGTATATGCTTACTTACAAGAAGAGACATCCGTAACTTGTGCAAATTCTTCACAAACTTCGGCAGATGTTATGCGTTCCGAAAATGATGGCAACAATGCTGCAAGGGTTGTTATTAACGGAAAATATGTGATAAAACAAAAAACGAAATGTCTGTTACTATAAATGTAAATGTTAATATTAATAAGTAAATAAATTAAATTTGATTTATTATAGGTTTATTATTTTTTCATTATTCTACTAGTGAAATAAAGTTACTTTATTCCACTAGTTGATAAAGTATCACTTTAGACGTTTCATATGTGTGGATAAAATATTTTTCTACGTATACGCTCAAAGCAACTTTTTCCGTTACTTCAATAAGTATTACCCCAAAAGGTTTGTACGTCTTCACTGGTATTACCAGGTCTTTATGTTGTTACACTATTTTCTTTTAACAATCTGCATCAAAACAGCAACGTGCGTAAATTAACAATCTTAAATAACAATTTTAAATAAATGATTAGATATACAAGCTGATTCACGCAAATGGGCAATAAAATTTATAGCTGTGACGATAATTTTTTACCAGACGCAATTCTACACGTATTATTGTTATTATTCTATAGGTTTTTAACAATATAAAACGCTATTTGTGAAATAGAACAATTCGTGTTTTGCTAAAATGTATTACTTACAAGCTTGTGTGTTGCTGATACTTCCTTGTAACCTTTTGGCCGATTCCTCCAGTTCTTCAAATGAAACAGTTCAGGCTTTTATTGATATGGTTCTGAATAACATTACGGCAGGTAGCAATTACGTTTTACCTCTCAACAACTCAAAGCTGGCTTACGTTTCTCCCTCGCAAGAGGATATAATAGACGGTGAGTATTCATTTTTATTGCATAATAAATGACTTTTAGTTGTCGAAAATAGAAGATATGAATAAAAAAGCAAAATTTAAAATAAATATGCATGAATTTTTAATAGACAACAAATAAAAACATGCTATTATACTATTAGATGGATTTTTTTGTTATTTTAAGTAGCTGCTACTAAACATTGACGCCAGGAGACGAGTAACCCCCCTAGAAATTTTGCAGAATCCTCACTTTGTCGTAAGGACTATCCTTTAATGTTTAGACATGGGGCCAACGGTTTTACATTCTTTCCGAGAGATGGCATGTCTTCCTATACAAACCTCGCATATATACAGCTGACTAGAAGGCGGACAAGCATCGCGAGCATCTCCCATCCGAGTACTAACCTCGATCAGCGTTGCTTGATACATATCAATGACATGAAGTCGCTAGGCCACACTCTCCTAAAGCCAAAATAAGGTTAAACTGTTAAAAATTAGTTACTGTTAAAATATGACCTCATTTGTAACATTTCATTAATAAACATTTTCCTCGTACAGATTTTGGGACCTTCGACTTTATCATAGTCGGCGCTGGTTCAGCGGGCAGCCTGTTGGCCAATAGATTGACCGAGGTCGAAGAATGGAACGTTCTTTTGCTAGAGGCTGGAGGTCTACAAAATGACTTCAGTGACATTCCAGGAATGACTGCAGAACTTTATTCAACTGACATGAATTGGGGATATTTCAGTACACCACAAACACGGGCATGCAAAGGTAAATTATCGAAGAAAACTAAATTCGGACAATGAGCATAAACTTTTCCTCCACTTTTACCTTCGAACGATCTGTGTGAAGGATTTGTTTATCTCTTTTTTCCTTTCTTAATGCCTGATTTGACTTAATATCAACTCTAAGATAGAAACCTAGGATCTGTATTTTTTCAGGGATGAATCAAAGCATGTGCGTCTGTCCCAGAGGTAAAGTTGTAGGAGGTAGTAGCACCATCAACGGGAAAATGTACGTCAGAGGTAACAAAGCCGATTACGATGCATGGCAAGAAATGGGCAATACTGGTTGGTCCTACAACGATGTTTTACCTTACTTTATAAAAACAGAAAATTCCCACATCTATAATAAGGAATCGGACTACCATGGCAGTGAAGGTATGTTAGATGTCAACTACGTAGATCCAACTATATTTACTTCGGTGTTCTTAAGCGGAAAGGAAGAATTGGGCGACGAAGTTATTGACTACAATGGCAAAAGTCAAATAGGAGTCTCACGAGTTCAGTTCACCATAAACGGCAATAAGGCAGTCGGCAGTGGACGAGCTTTCATAGACCCGTTTTTAAACAGAACAAACCTTAACGTTACCGTAAACGCTTTTGTTACTAGATTATTAATAGACAACGATACAAAAACAGTACTTGGTGTCGAGTTCATAAAAGATGGGAGTAAGTACGAAGCCACAGCTAGAAATGAAGTTATACTTTCTGCTGGTGCTATAAACACCCCGCAAATATTAATGTTATCTGGAATAGGCCCCAATGAAGAACTAGATAAAATTGGAGTGGAGACTTTGGTTGACTTACCAGTTGGAAGGGCCTTGCAAGAGCATCCAGCTTTCATTGGTATAAACATCAGAACCAACCAAACTCTGTTTAATGAATCGATAGAAACATTTTTACAAAATTACTTAAACAACCAGAGACCTTATACAGCTCCTTATAATGAAGACGTCTTAGCGTTCATGAACGTAAACGATAACGAGAGCTCAGTACCAAACATACAGCAAATTCTAGTTTCACCCCCAGGATCCACTCCAAATGGATGGAGAACACTGAATTTTAATAAGCAAATCTTAGATCAATTTGCAGAGTTATCAAGTCCTTACACCGACATTAATATATGGTTGGTGCTGTTGAACCCAAAATCCGAAGGAAGCCTCACATTAAAATCCAACAGTTTCCTTGATTTCCCCAAGATTGATTACAACTTCTACGCTGAGGAAGAAGACGTAGAAACCATGCTCGCAGCTATAACAGAGACTCTAAAACTACTAGAAACTGACACTTTTAAATCAGTCGACGGTAAATACGCACCTACTACTACAGTTTGCGCAAATTATACTGAGGGTGCTGACGAGTACTGGCGATGTATGATCGAACAACTAACGACGTCTGTCTATCATCTTGTTGGAACTACGAGAATGGGTACATCGAGCAATGATTCCGTGGTAAGCCCTACACTGTTTGTGCATGGCATGAATAGTTTGAGGGTAGTAGATGCCGGGGTTATGCCTAAAATACCTTCTGGAAATATCAATGCTCCTACTTATATGATTGCGGAAAAAGCTGCAGATGAAATTAAAAATTACTGGATTCAATAATAACATATTACGTTTTTGAATTATATTATTTTTATGATTTTACTGTAAAGACAAAACAAAGTTTAGATTATTTGGACTACCAACGGATGTTTTTAGCACAATTCTTTCTAATATATTTTATTGCTTTTATGTTTGTGAGATATCTTCCTCTACTCGCACTTATTTTAGAAGGTACCTGGAAAAAATTACTATGATTATCTCGTATTTTGTACAAAAAAGCTGTCAGAAATATAATCATGTATAAAAAGTATTTTATCTGCTCCCACTATAGTAAATATACTATTAATACATTGTTTTTAAGGAGGTAAGTGGATTTCACCGTAGAAGTGGAAATTGATTAAGAAACGTCAAAAAATAAAACCTAATCTATATTTCATGAACCATAAAGAACTGTGGGACCTTGCAGCAGTTAAGTATAATTTACCAGTCTCGGACTCTATTGCCAGCCCTCCCTCCGCTCGGGCGCAAATAGGTACCCTCCTTTATGGTGTAAATGATTATTGATACAAAAATATAGATCTGTGGCTTTTACTTTCTGTTATCTAATACACTTTAGATCTACCACCAACGAACGCAAGCGTGTTAAATGTCGTTGTTATTCATCCTGGTTGTGAATAATTATGAAACGAATAGAAGTATCGGAAGATACCAATACGCTGTTAAATTTTTTTATTTATTGGCAATTGACAGCTGTAAAACATTCGTAACTGTAAAGACATAAGATTTGTATATCATTTGTGACACCATCGCTTGCAGTTTGCTGCAATATTTTCTCTGACAATCTGCATCAAAACTGGACACGTGCGTTACTCTTAAATTACTGTTAAAAAAATGATTAGATATTCAGGCTGAATAGCGCAAATGTACCATTAAAATTTTACAGCTGCGATAATTTTCTCCAAAACTCAATCCTGCACGTTCAATTTCAATAGGTAGTTGACGAAATATTACACAGAACGATTTGTGTTTTACTAAAATGTATTACTTACAAGTATGTGTGTTGCTGATTCTTCCTTGTAACCTTTTGGCCGATTCCTCCAGATCTTCAAATGAAACCGTTCAAGCTTTTATTGATATGGTCCTGAGTAACATTACGGCAGGTAGCAATTACGTTTTACCCATCAACAATTCAAAGCTGACTTACGTTTCTCCCTTGCAAGAAGATATAATAGTCGGTGAGTATTAATTTTTATTGCCTATGAACCTTTTGTCTTCGAAAAGGTTGAAATTGTTAAAAATGTGTTGCTGTTAAAATTCGAAATCATCTGTAAAACATTTTCCTCGTACAGATTTTGGGAACTTCGACTTTATCATAGTCGGTGCTGGTTCAGCGGGTAGCCTTTTGGCCAATAGATTGACCGAGGTCGAAGAATGGAACGTTCTTTTGCTAGAGGCTGGAGGTCTAGAAAACGACTTCAGTGACATTGTAATCCAACAATCCTCTTGACTTTCCCATTATTGATTACAATTACTATGAAGACGATGAAGATGCTGAAACCATGCTCAAAGCCGTTAAAGAATCACTAAAACTTCTGAAAACTGATGCTTTCAAGTCCGTCAATGCCACATACGCTTCAACGTATAAGATTTGCACCAATTATACTGAAGGGACAGACGACTACTGGCGTTGTATGATCGAATACCTGACCACTACTCTCTATCATCCTGTTGGAACTACGAGAATGGGTAAATCAAGCAATGATTCCGTGGTAAGCTCGAAACTGTTTGTGCACGGTATGAACAGATTGAGAGTAGTGGATGCTGGGGTTATGCCCAAAATACCATCCGGAAATACCAATGCACCAACCTACATGATTGCAGAAAAAGCTGCAGATGAAATAAAAAGGTATTGGAAACGAAGACTAACACTTTTCACACATGTTTCCGATAAAACGATTTAAATTTTTATTACATAAGTGTTTTTAATAATTAATATATTAATAACTCTTGTAAATATTTATGAGTTTTTTACTTTATACAGGTTGTTACAAATTCGCTTCTCACTACAGGGATCTCAGAAACGGTAAGAGATACGAAGTAGCTTAAATGGAGGCAAAGTTGCATAATCAGGGGACCTACATTATGTCTCCAAAAAATCAAGGCTAACATTATTAGTTTTAGAAATATTTGAAAAAAAAGGAAATTGTTCATTTCAGCCTTGTTTGAGGTGATATTGAAAACAGAAGAATACTTTCTCGTTGCAACTTTTTGCTCTCTATCGAATGGCATAATCAATTGTTATATGTAACGTTTCGGGATCATCATCAACTTCATTTTTTTTAAATACGAACCTGGAACATTTTTTGCAAGCCTTTTTGACCCTCAATACTGTACTGTATCAGCCCGAAAAAGATTCAGACGTTTTGTCTCGAAAAATTCATCTTGGTTCCAGTTGAGGGTTATTTTTATTAAACTATTTTCGCCTAAACCAAAATCGCGCGCAGAAAATTGCAGACGAGTGAAAAATATGCGCACTTTGATTGAAGGCTGATGCAAGAAGGGAAAAATCTATATTTTCTGAAAAATGAAATATCAAGTATTGTAATGTAATTGAATTTTAGGATTTACTCAAACCTCACAATTTTCTTAAAAAACTTAAACTGGCTTCAGTTCTGATTAAATCACATCTCGTTTAAATTCATTTTGATTTAGATCGACAGAAACTTACAATGCCACCAAATTATATCTGAAATTCTAAATGTTATCCAGGGTTCTTCACATTATTATTGCTACTAGTTTAAGTAGGAAAATATCTACATACAATAGATAACGAAAATTGGCGTGTTTTTCTCCAACCTTGAATACAGCACGCAAACTTTTCAGTTAGTAATACAATTATTTTATCCAACACTTGTATATAAAGATACTATAATTTATTTGGTTTTAAAGGAATAATGTGGCCTATAACTCACTAGTGAGTTACAAGTCATAAGTCACTAGTGAGTTATGAAACCCTTGGTTACAGACACAATTTAGGTTGACACTCCATCCTTTGTAAAAAATACATTCTTTTCGTTAATTAACTTTTTCTGACATTGACAACTTGAAATTTTAAGTTGCTTTTATTTATTATTGAAACAAAATTCTATGAAAGTGTTGGATAAAATTTTGTATGGCATTTGGAAAAATTAACCCTCTCGGCCTACAGCTTCGAGGACTAAACATTTCCCAGCGTGACTTATACAGGATGACCAAATGAAAACGAAACAGTCAGAGATCTTGACGCAGTTCCTGAAAATTACTCTGTTAGCATTATCTAAGAAAATTATAATTTAGCATACATATTTTGCTGCTTTAATTTTATAAAAATCTTAAACTCGCTTCAGTTTTGATTAAATCACTTCGTTTAAATTCATTTAGATAGAAACTTGCGACGCCACCAAATTATATCTAAATTCTAAATATTATCCGGTGTTTTTCACATTATTATTTCTTGCTATTAGTTTAAGTAGAAAAATATCTACATACAATAATTATCGGAAATTGGCGTGTTTTTTTCCAACCTTGAATATAGCGGGCATATATAAACAAACTTGACTCAGGTTGCCTTAAAAAAAATCCTGTTTATTAGAAATAATATATAGTTTTGCATATCCTTTGTCACAATGAGGTACCATCTGGTTTTAATTGCATTATTAACGAATAATGTTATTGTTATTACACGCGGTTACAAAACTAATTCGACTTTCGAAAACTTCGTTAAGATGGTTAGAGGAAATTTGTCAAAGGCAGCTGCTTACGAGTTACCTGTGAATAACGAAAAATTATGTTACGTTAAGCCAACTGAGAAAAACAAAATTTATGGTAAGTAATATGATCTTCATAAGGTGGCTTTGTTTCTTAATGAATTTGTTTTGTTTAAACTAATAAATCTCTATTTAAAAGTCGATAATGAAAGGTATTGTAATGTCCTCTGAAATTTTTTCCTTTATCCCATTTTATTTAAACATTTTTTTAGTTCTTAATTATATTACAGCTTACGGTACGTTTGACTTCATTATAATTGGCGCTGGCTCAGCTGGTACTTTACTAGCCAACAGATTGACAGAGATCGGAGAGTGGAAAGTACTTTTACTGGAGGCTGGAGGAGAAGAAAACGACTTTAGCGACATTCCTGGAATGAATTTTGAACTCTATTCGTCGGACATGAACTGGGGCTACTTGACCACGCCACAGAAGAAAGGTTGTCAAGGTATATTTATACATTAATCCATCTGATATCGTCTTCTTGTAACATCATCGTTTCCTCCTGACAAAAAGTAGGTTCTCTAGTATACACTAAACATTATTTTTTTACCCCGTTTACCATCCCATCATACCATACCAGGTGTGAAGTTAACTGACAGTAGTGGCATTTTAGAGGCGACGATAAGGCACTTTAACTAAACAGCGTAGGCTAATCTCCGTTGCTTCTCGTAAGCATTCAGAACAAAATTGCATTCTGCTTAAATATAAACTGTTCACGGTTTAATTTTGTTGCCGTTTCGTTTATTTTGGATAGAATGAGACGAAACATTAGAAACATACCGTATTTTGTTTAGAATTCTATAACTTTTTAACATTACCTGTTTTAATTTTCCTAAGTGGGTCCCTATCTACTTTACGTAGTTATATAGTATTGCAGTATTGCTTATTGAGACATCTCACGCTCTGTAATTTTGTTCCAGCAATGGAGGAACACAGGTGTAACTGCGCAAGAGGTAAGGTTGTAGGAGGAAGCAGTACGGTCAACTCCAAAATGTACGTGAGAGGTAATAAAGCGGACTATGACGAATGGGAGGAAATGGGCAATCCTGGTTGGTCCTACAAGGACGTGTTACCTTATTTCATAAAGACAGAGAATAGCCACATCCACGACAGAAACCCAGGGTACCACGGGAAAGGTGGTCTGTTAGACGTGGGCTATTTTGAGCCAACTATTTTTACCACCATGTTCTTAAATGCCAAGAAAGAGTTAGGAGACAAAGTACTTGATTATAACGGTAAGAATCAGATAGGAGTGTCGCCAATACAGTCTACAATAAAAGGAAATAAGATAGCAAGCGGTGGAAGAGCCTTTATTGATCCAATTCTAAAAAGGAAGAACCTCAACGTTACAATAAATGCTTTTGTCACTAAACTAAGAATAGACACGAAACAGAAAATAGCAAAAGGCGTAGAATTTATAAAAGGAGGACGAACGTTTAAAGCTAGAGCTGAAAAAGAAGTCATACTTTCTGCAGGCGCCATAAATACTCCACAAATTCTGATGCTTTCTGGTATAGGTCCTAAAGAAGAATTAGATAGGATTGGGGTTGAAACTTTAGTCGACCTACCAGTCGGGAAAGGTCTAGAAGACCATGCTACATTCTTTGGTTTGAACGTGAGAACTAACCAAACGTTGTTTCGTGACTCTCTAGAGGTACTACTAGAGAACTACTTAAACAATCGCAGACCTTACACAGCAGCATTCAATGCAGATTCGGTAAGTTTCTTGAACGTAAACGATAAGAAAAGTTCTGTACCTGACATAGAACAAATACTTTTCACACCTCCAGGATTTGGTCCTAACTTATGGAAGTCCGTAAATCTCAGGAAAGAATTTAAGGGTCAACTTGAAGAGTTACAAGTACCTTATAATGATGTGTTTGTATTGATAGTACTGCTCCACCCAAAATCTAAAGGCAGCGTAACACTAAAATCGAAGAATCCCCTAGACTTTCCCAACATCGATTACAACTACTACGCCGTGGAGGAAGATATGGACACCATGCTAAAAGGTATAAATGAGGGTCTAAAACTATTTGAAACCGATGCTTTCAGGGCTGTCAATGCGCAACTAGCTCCTATTGTTAGGATTTGCACCGGTTATATCGAGGGTACTGAAGACTTTTGGCGTTGTGCCGTGGAACAAGCGACCACTACTCTCTATCATCCCGTTGGAACTACGAAAATGGGCAAATCAAGAAACAATTCTGTTGTATCTTCGAAACTGCGCGTACATGGCATGAAGGGACTGAGAATTGTGGACGCTGGGGTTATTCCTAAGATACCTTCCGGGCACATGAATGCTCCCACTTTTATGATTGCGGAAAGAGCCGCCGATTTTATTAAACATTATTGGAATTGAAGTAAATCTAGTACATATTTTTAAAGTGTGTTTTAGAATAATTCAAATCATAATTTTATTATAAAAATGATTTATATTGAATTATACTTTTTTCGTTAATACCTACAGAATTATTATACAAGACATGTTCAATAAAAGGATATTTCTTTAAAATACAAGTGTAAAAAGTCATAGTCCTCAGTACATCACTCATTGCGTTTTGGTGATACATGCAAATGGCAAACTTTTCCTCTTCGGCGTCGCCTGTATAATTGCGACAAAGTCCGCTGATTTTTTTTAATATTGGAATCGAAATTAGAATCAAGTAAGATTAGAATCAAAAACAGCTAATGAAGAACATATTTTGAATTGCTGTTTGAAAATAGCCAACTAAATACCTTTACAATAAATTAAAAACATTTTATAAACGTAAACTATTAAATTCTATGAACGTTATACGTGTTTTAAATCCTGTTTTGTCTTTCGGCAGTAAAAGCTAAACCTTTCATTGCGTAGTTATTGGCTTCAGTGCCATTAGTGCGTATTAGATTAGCATTATCTAAAAAAAATTTAGTTTATCGTACACATTTTGCAGAGATACTTGTCTTTAAATTAATATTATCTAAAACTATATCTAAACTGCTTTAACGGTAGAAAATTACCTTATTATTGGGTACTAGGAAAGCAATATACATATATCGATGACCCTGAACATGACAAGCGAATAAAATTATTAATTATGTTGTACACTTTTAAGTACATACAGGGTAGCCCATCGAAAACGTACCTCAAGGCATTACAGGGTAGTAATGAACTTTTCGGCAAAATCCAAAAACAGGTCAAATTTGTTTCTGAGGGGGACAACTTTTGGCTCAAAAAACATACCAAAATCTTCAACCCCCTAAGTGGGGGTGCTATCCCCTAAATTTTTTCAAATGGGAATGGGGGTCATTAGAAAGGGCTTTTAATTCTCTATACATCGATTCTTACTTTTTGAAAATCGATTCATTATTTTAGAAAATATGCAGCTTTGAAAATACGAACAATATTTTTGACGAGAAATGCGAAAATCGATTTAATTTTACTTCAAAACTTACGGTATTAGTCAAGTAAATGCTGAAAATGTTGTCCGCCAACTTGCATACAATGATACAGGTTGTCTTCAAACCGTTGTCGAACATTCTGGAGCACTTGCGGTGTTACTTCGCGACATACATTAATGATTCGTCCTCGCAGATCTTCCAAGGTATCAGGTGGAGTGCTGTAAACTTTGCTTTTAATGTGCCCCCAGAGAAAGAAATCTAAAGGATTTAAGTCGGGTGACCGAGGGGGCCACTCAATTGCACCTCTTCGTCCTATCCAGCGTCCTGGAAACGTCTCATTTAGGTAATTGCGCACATTGAGCGAGTAATGTGGAGGAGCTCCGTCTTGCTGGAAAATCAGTTCGTGTTCATTGTAAGCAGGGTCGTCCTCTATGATATTTGTTAGAGCTGGGTCGATGACATTTTGTAGTAAATCCAAGTACATATCGCCTGTCAAATTTCCAGGAAGGAAAAAAGGACCTACAATGGAATTTCCAAAAATACCTGCCCATACATTCAACTTCTGGGGGTGTTGGGAGTGTGTCTCATGGAAAATCCTTGGATTGGTATCAGCCCAGTAACGACAATTATGGCGATTCACTAAACCATTCAAGAAGAACGTACACTCGTCCGAAAAACACACATTAAAGAGGAAATTATCGTTTATCGCTCGTTCAGTCATTATTTCGCAAAATTGCAAACGACGATCAAAATCGTCTTCATTTAGCTCTTGCACTAGCCGAATCTTATAAGGATGGAATTTGTATTTTTTTAATATTCGTTGGACACTTGTACGACTCACTCCTGTCGCAGTAGCCAATTGCATTGTACTCAGCGTACTATCCATTGCCACTTGCCCCAATACCGCTATTTCCGTAGGTTCATTTAGTACCGGATTTTCAACCTGCCTCTTTTTGTTATGAACGGAGCCAGTTTCGCGAAATTTGGCCACCAATTCGCGAACAATTTTTCCAGACGCATGTTTCTCAGGATGCCGTTGGTTGAACAGTTCGGCGACCCGATTTCCGCATTCATTGTTTTTGAAAAAAAGCTCAATAATTTCTACTCTTTCTGGAATTGAGTACACCATAATTAATCAATTTAAAAGACTCGGCAGTATTGGTACTCTTCAACTACAAGTCACAAGACAGTTATCTAGCAACTTCTTGTGGCCTATCTAAATACGAAACAAAAAGCGGACAATTTTTTGCTCACCAAAATCAGGCTAAAGAATTCGCAAATCAGAAAAAAAACAGCGAATTCTTTTGAAGGAATTTACCAAGCTAATACCGTAAGTTTTGAAGTAAAATTAAATCGATTTTCGCATTTCTCGTCAAAAATATTGTTCGTATTTTCAAAGCTGCATATTTTCTAAAATAATGGATCGATTTTCAAAAAGTAAGAATCGATGTATAGAGAATTAAAAGCCCTTTCTAATGACCCCCCACTTGACCCCCATTCCCATTTAAAAAAATTTGGGGGATGGCACCCCCACTTAGGGGGTTGAAGATTTTGCTATGCTTTTTGCGCCAAAAGTTGTCCCCCTCAGAAGCAAACTTTACCTGTTTTTGGATTTTGCCGAAAAGTTCATTACTACCCTGTAATGCCTTGCGGTACGTTTTCGATGGCCTACCCTGTATATGTTCCAAGTGCAATTGTCATTTTAGCGAATCATGTTCCTTCCTGTGATAAAAGCAGGGAAAGAAAAGAAAAAAAATGAATAACCTCACGCGGAAAAGAATTAGTTGAGTTAAGATTTTTAAGAAGTTATTTTTGCCTAACCAGAAAAATTTAAAACTGAGGAAATAGGTGTTCAATATTTTTCTACACACTGTATTGATGAAGGTCTAAAAATTATTCGCCTGTTACTATAGAAATGTACTTTCTTCCAAATATTAAAAAAAATTGATATTTATGACAGTTAATGAAAACTGATATTTTTTTTCACTTCATAATATTGTTAATAATAGGCACCTTTTAATTTGCTAGGCTTGGCATACTTAAACGTTGATATGTTTTTCTGTATTAAATAAAAACACCATACTGTAAAAAAAGTGTCCCGTTCTTTTAGTTTCGGTGAAAATGTCAGGCGTTGTGTTCATAATTTACGTTCCTACGGAAAATTACGAGAAATCTTTGCAGAAGAAAGTCACAAAAAGGGTTACTATAGACGAATCGTACAAAAACTCAATGCAGGAGGAAAATCATCATGTCATCGAGAACGTCGACGATGATTTTATTCCCCTTTGCGATTCAACCATATCAAATGCGAATGAAGGTGAACCCTTGGAAAAGGTAAGTGCAGTAAATGTAACTTTCGAATTTTCGAGGATTTTAAATAACACAGCTGCAATACGTAGGTTCCTATGATTGTTTTTGTTGAAAACGACAATGTTTTTTGAAAACCAACAGGTGTAAGAAAAGTTTTAGAATTAAATTCCCCATAACAAAATAATAATTTTTTAATAGACCGATCGAAATAACTCAATTAGAGGCAAAAAAAGAAAATTGTTACCTTGACTTTTATAAGTGGGAATGGTAAAGAAGCTTATAATAAACGAAAGAAAAATAAATGCGTGAGCAGGGGTGGCGGAGGATTGATTTAGGGGGTTGAAAAGTTGTGAAAAATTGTATCATTGGGATTTCTGGCGAAAGTTGACGTCAAACAAAAAAGTGTCCAATACAAAAGTTGTAGATCATGCAAAAATCTACTACTAACAACTAACAAACGATTCTATTATTTCTTTGTTTTTTTTTGTCAGACACTTCGCGACATACTGAAGCAGTTTCATGTGGACAACTCCTTTTGGAGCAAGAACGTCGAAGATAATTACTTGCAAGTCGTGTTTTCCATAGAATCCAGCGATAGATGTGAGGATATTCTGGAAATTTTGAGGGAAAATGGAATTGGCCACCGACAGAACTCCATCATCAGCGTTATCCCTTGCACGCTGCACTATCATGGGCACGAAAATGAGGACAATGAAAAGGATTCGTTGTCTCTTGATGATGGGAAACTGGAAAGTAATGAGTAGGTTAACATTTTGCTTTTAATGTTTTTTTCCATTATTTTTTCATAAAAAATAGTATACAATTTATTCACTCTGCTTATTTACTTATTTATTTTTAGAGAACACCACGAAAAACATACCGCCTGGAATCGTTTTCTGACGTCAGTCAAAGCACGCCTAACAGTCGCCCAGGTAGTTGAAAATGTAAAGCACCATGCTGTTATGACCTTCGACTTCGTTTTTCTTTTGTTAATATCAACGTAAGTAACTTTTAACAGTCCAAAATATATTTTCATAAACTCACACAGAATTTAAACAGCAAAAATTGTGGAATAAACTGTAGTGGAGATTCCTGCCACTCTAAATAAAGTTGCAGCAAATAGAAACATACTCAAATTGGAACCTTGTTTGGCAATTGACAAAATAGTAGATACCATCTACTTTGTGTTAATAATTTAAACTAAAAAAAAATACTAATATACAAATTACCCTTCAAAGTAGTTCGTTTTATTTTTTTCTACTATTTAACTTTATTTATCAAATTAGGTGTTAAGAAAATTATTTAGATTAAGGTTAAATCTTATAACTTTCATATACATATATGAATTTTAATTTAAAAAATAGCGAATAATTTAGACTTGCTCAAAAATATCTGTTTTAAAGTGGATGTGAGAGGGGACAAGCAATTTTTTTCTAGATTACCTTCAGTACAATTCACATAATAAAAGTGTAGATCCCTAGATCTGGACGAGGTCCGAAACATTTTCAAAATTGCAAAAATGTTTAAAAAATACCTATTTTATACTTATATCTTGGTAGTTTTTTACTTATATCTTGGAACCTATGTATTTTGGAAGAATATTGAAGAGGAAAAAAAGTTTTAGAATTGAATTTTACACAATATACTGTAAGTTAAAAATGTTTAAATTTATTACCGATGTTGCAAAATAGCAATAATTGATGAAAAATGCGAAATAATCAAGTTTTTTTTTTAAATATTTTAATTGCTCCAAGGGCATTCTAATTTTGGTAAAAAAAACTTTAGAGTATAATCAAACAACACTCAATACTAAAATCGGTTAAATAATTTTTGGCAAAATAATTTTTTGAAAAAAATTTTGAAAAAAATTTTCGAATTTTGAAAATGTTGCACAACCTTTAGATTGACAGGTTAGACCATAAACACAACTCAGATTCATAAGTGATCTAAAAGTAATGAATTTAGAACAGAAAACTGACATTGTACCTAATTCTTAAAAAAAAAACATGTTCTACACAGTATCATCCTTTTATTAAAAAATCACTATTTGTGTTGTTTCAGTACCATGTGTGCCATTGGTCTAGTGGAAAATAGCAACCTCTGCCTTCTGTCAAGCATGTTGATTTGCCCGATGATGGGTCCAGTAATGGCTGCTACCTTCGGTTCCGTCATAAAACACAAACGGTTGACGAAAATCGGGGTCCAGAATGAACTAATTGGTCTTGGAATCGCAACAGTTGTGGGCTTTTGCTATGGGACGTTGATCTGTCTCCTTACCGACAAGTATGGGAACCACACGTGGCCTACGTACGAGATGTTATCAAGGTAGGCCATTCCACCGATTGTCAGATTTATGTCATCGGGTTTTGTTAAGAGAAATCTCGCGATAAGTCGTATTTTCGCAATTTTCACATGGTGTTTCGAGATGTTTGCGATGGTTGATCTAGATAGACTATTTAAAAGTAGGTTCTTGATGAATTTGCACAAATCCGACTGTTTTGTACGAACCCAAATAAGATTTGCTCGATATATCTTTGCAGGGGAGAACTGCGCTCTCTGTGGGTGGGCTGTCTCATCGCGTTACTGTCGGGGGCAGCTGTCGCTCTGGGAATTCTCAGCGACAATTTCGCCTCCCTCGTCGGGGTGGCAATTTCCACGTCACTAACGCCCCCAGCTGTTAACGCCGTAAGTATGACCTTTTCAAGCTAGTCGACCACTCGAAGACAGTGACATGACAATGGAGAGTGTTATTTTTGTGTTTAAATTATATCTGCGGTTTGTCGTGACGAGATTTGTCGCTCATGTCGCTTCGAGCAGGTGGGTAACTAGCTTTAGAGTGCAAGACAGATATATTTTTTGTGCTTAATTGACAGATAGTTCCATATTTTTGACAGCTTCGATGTCTACTTGTTCCAGGGGCTGCTATGGTCGCTTGCATCTGTCTACTACGTAAAGGGCAACGAAACTACCCGTTACCACAGACTGACGCAAACGAACTACTACTCTCGCAACTACGCCACTGAATTGTTTGCCTTAGGAGCCGTTAGCATCTGTCTCACCTTCATCAACATCGTCTGCATATACGCCGCGGCCATCCTTGTTTTCAAGGTAGGCAGTTGCCACTTCAACACATAAATGCACTGCCGAACGTCATCTTCATCTCACTTTACAGATTAAGGAGGTAGCGCCTATGTCAAGGGACCACGCCAGGCGCAGATTCTGGAAGCACGACATCAAAATCGCCAGAGACTACAACAAGACCCTGGAGGGAGAAGAGGCCGGTTGTACGATAACCAAGCTGTCTCAAGAACTAGCTGCTTATCGGAAGTCCAGATTCAACCCCGACAAGTTCTATCATTCCACCGAACTCGCGAAAGACAACCTCAAGTTAAACATCAAACGACCGGAGTTCACTTGGTCCCCTTGTACGCGTTTCTTGGAAACGTCGAGAGAGGTCAACGAGATATACGAGAGTTTGAAGAAGTATAAGCCCAACACGGCGAGAGTTTTGGATTTCACTCGGGCACAGCCAACGGCGAAGATGTACCAAAGGAGGTTGTCGCAGATATTCCTCAAAGACGATGATAAGTTGGACATCATAAAAGAGGACAACAGCGATAAGACCACGTCGAGTGCGGAGTATAGTTGCGGCTGTCAGAATAATGGCAAACAGTACTGCACCGGAAAGAAGCGATTTACTGTTGTTCGTTGCGAAACAGACCCTTTGAGTCCCAAACCTTAATATGTTTATTGAAATACGTGGCGCAATAATAAATTTATATTGCCAATTTACATGGGATTGTAGCGTCTATACGTTTTTTTATGTATATCCAAGTAAGGCCTATGAGTTTGTTTTATATTTGCGTTTTACTTGTATCTGTATTTTGTTTTTATTGTGATATAATTGTCCAAAAGCAGTATCTTGTTGTTTTAATAAAAACTATACTTTTTTTCTTCTAAAAGTTTTTCCGTAATGTTTAACTACACTTAGAGAAAATAAAATTGTACCTGTACTTTTATAAGTGGAAATGGTAAAATGGTTTATAATAAACGTAAAAAAAATAAATGCGTCAGCAGGGGTGGCGGGGGGTTGATTTGGGGGTTGAAAAGTTGTGAAAAACTGTATCATTGGGATTTCTGGCGAAAGTTGAAGTCAAACAAAAAAGTATCCAATACAAAGATTGTAGATCATGCAAAAATCTACAACTTTTGTAGAGGTCACTTTTTAAGATAATCTCAAAATTTCCGAGAAAATGCGAAAAACAGGTTTTGGTCAAACAATGAGGCACAGTTTCTTTTGTATTTTTTTCCGTACAATTGAATGGTGTAGTCAGTTTTTGATTTTTTGAAAATTTATACAAATTATCAACAATTACTGAAAAATTCATTATTGCAAGTCTTTTTTTTGCATTTTTGAGCATGGTTTTGAATTGTGATTACAGATTTTTTTTTCACCAAAAAGTATATGTCAAAACAAAAAAATTATCGCCGGCAGAACTCTGTACGATGATTTTTCTAAGTAGAATTTTTCTTTGAAAAAATGGTTTCAGACCGGAAAAAATGAATATCTCGGAAACTTCTTGACAATTTTATCTAAAAAAATTTGTGGTAATTTTAGACACAGAAAGGTATACTTTCACCAAGTTTCGTCAAAATCAAATTGCTTTAATGGAAATGAGAAATAAAAAACGAAAAATAAGAAAAAAAAACGGTTTTTCGCATTTTTCTCAGAAATTTTAATGTTATCTTGAAAAGTAACCTCTACAAAAGTTGTAGATTTTTGCATGATCTACAATTTTTGTATTGAATACTTTTTTGTTTGACTTCAACTTTCGCCAGAAATCCCAATGATACAATTTTTCACAACTTTTCAACCCCCCAAATCAACCCTCCGCCACCCCTGCTCAAGCATTTATTTTTTTACGTTTATTATAAGCCCCTTTATCATTTCCACTTATAAAAGTCCAGGTAACAATTTTTTCCCCTCTGAATTAGTTATTTCGATCGGTCTATATTGCGAGATATAATGAAAAATTATTTTAGTCAAATCTTCTTTCAAAATTACTGGTTTGTGTAATCTCTTTTTTTATTGAATAAACCTTTTTTTTGAACTATCCATGGTATCAACTATGGATAGTCTCAACCTCTACCAATATACCGGGTGTTTCAGAGTTGAAGTGACAAAAGCCTAGGGAAGATTTCGCTCGGCAAAATATGCAAAAGTTCGTATGAATATGGGTCCACAAGAGCTTCGTTTCCGAGATAGAGCGGGTAATTTTTTTAAAATTGAGTTTAAAAAACGCTTTAGAAGGTTTGAATGAAATTTTTACGGTTTATTAAAACAGTTATCATATGGATCAATCAGATTTGATCTAAAATTTTCAGTGGTAAGCAATTCGTTTTTTTTTTGTAGGAAATAATATCACCCTGTAGTTTTTTTGCGGTTTTTAAGTAATATTCAGATAAACTAACTAAAAATGGTACATTTGTGTCTCTTGATTCATTTTAATGTCGCTATAACTCGTACATTTCGTACCTGGCCATCTGTCGAATTTTAAAAAATTCAAAAAATAGATCTCAATATGTTCCACTCATCGCCACCTACCAAAATCAATCAGAAACATTATTATTTCGCAAACCCATTTCCAAATTCTTCTATACCGATAACGGGCACTAGCTCCGCCTACCTCTGTTTTACGTTGAAAGCACAGACTTTTACTTAGAAGTCTGTGGTTGAAAGCGACAAAGAGAGAAATATTGCGTTTAATGATTCAAAGAAAGACAAATAACAGAGAAAACTTTTCCCTATCAACTGAAGCATGGAGGCTATACAAGGAGCCCGAACTCCATGTAAACAAAAATCGTACAAAAATAAGAGGGCGCTAGTGTTCCATATGTCCCATATGTAGAGAGGGGAGATAAAAAGCGGCAGTTTGAATTATAAATCAATCATGTCATTTTTGTAATGTGTTAAAAATTTTAAAATAAATAATGTAAGCTACTTTGAATTATATAAATCATGAAAATATGTCATTCCGGACTGTAATTAAACTAAATAGATAATAAAAAATATTAGCTTTATGAGAAGAATTTGGTGTTCGTAGAAAGAAACTAGTTTTCAAGGAATTTATGACGTGATCTTGTTAATATTAACCTATAAGTAAGGTTTATGTTTTTGATAATTACTTTGTTAAAGATTTTAGTTTAATGTTAGTAAAAGTCACATTTTATACAGGAAGTTGCCTTTAAAAAAATAGTAATTCTTGTATTATTAATATGGAATTTTTACTTGTGGTAATAAAAAATAGAATATAAAAAAACTCGGTGTTTTAAATAAACTTTTTAAAATATTACAGATGTCCGATTTTGAGTCCAGTGATTCAGATGACTTATTAGACGCATTGTCCAGCTTGAGAGTGATGATGAAATAGATTTATTCTAAGAAACAGAAAGAGTAAAAAATAAGAACTACTTTGAAATTACTGTACCTGAATATAGTGGCCAAGTTTTTTTAACATTTCCGTGTTAGCATATGGGAAGTAGCTAACAGAATTGAAGAAAAATTTGCCATTTCTAATTATTTCACCCATGATTCTGGTAAATTTTGCATTGCCTTAAGCTCTACAACAACCAGAAAAGTTACATACTTGCTAAGTAACTTGTCTCCACAAATTATAGAATGGCCGAGATAATGAGGCAGTTGTAATCGAACAATATTTTGCCCAATATGAATTTCCAGAGCAGGTTATAGGAATAATTGATGGGAAAGGAATTCATATAAGATAGAGTATATCACAATCCATTTTTTTTTTGAATAACCAATAATATACTATATTATAGTGTAACTGAAAACTGACTATGGAAAGTCGATAAATTATGGTTGGACAATTTCTAAGCTGATTGCCATGTTGTCGGTTTAGACTTCTCAATGCTTCGAGAGTCATATCGCTCTCTTCTCAAAATGTCAAGAAGCTTAAAACAACATGACAACCAATTGATACCAAAATTTTAACAAAATATAGGTACTCCATTATAAAGGTCACAAAAAATAGGTAATCTAAATATTTTATAACTGTTTAAAATCGATTAGTTTTCTGGGTATATATTTTAAAATTGCTGTAAAATTTAATTCTACTTTCGTAAAATTGTTGATTTAATTCGAACGTAACATGGTTCCATGACTTATTCCAAGGTAGAGTATAGACCAAAATTAATAAGGTATTATAAAGAAATATTTTAGCAATGTTCTATATTTTTGTTATATATTTTGTAAAAATAAAATGTTTATCTACCAAAGATTTCAATGTTTTATTAATTGAATCAAAAAAACGAAATTATTTGTGCCTAATTAAAATAAAATAAATATTTATTCATAACAAACAAGTAACAAAGTAAATATATATTACAAATAAAACAACTTAAAAATAAGTAATACGTGTCAGTCTATCTTCTTAAAATTTCATTTTGTTCATGAAGCAATTGATTTCCATGTTTAAATATTTAGTAAAAGTAGTCAATTACCAATACAGATCGATCAGCATCAATTACTACACGTATCCTCTCTTTAAATTTTATATGATATCTGAATTTCAATCAGTTTTTTACTAACAGGAAAGAAACAGCAACTAATTGGAAATGATTTATTCAATTCAGTAATGATAATAGCGATGTCACCAGCAAGAATTATATGAAAGATACGAATTTAATTATTTATGCACGTAATATAAATTACAAGAATATGTAGAAATAAATAAAGTATACTTTGTTGCTATTGTCAATATTATGTGAACATATTCATAGTTGCTTTGTCGAGACCTCATCACACGTCAACAGAACTTTTCTTTTATTAGATTATACAGGACAGGATGCTCACTTTCTAGTATAATCTCATCGTAACTTAATTGCTCTTGATTTACTTGCTGTTCTTGTTGTTGTTGTTGTTGTTGTTGTAACTGTTGCTCTTGTTGTAGCTGCTGCACCTGTTGTTGCTGGTGTAGCGGATGCTCTTGCTGTTGATGCTGCTGCAAAATATATAAAGAAACAATGCATCATTCAATTATACAATATTTTCACTTATGAAATCTTTCTATTTAAAAATTTCTCTACCGTATTAAGAATCAAAGAAGCTGCTTCCAACTTCCGAATTATTCGACCTTTTGCCATAATATTAACCCACTATTCGGTCAAGTTGTAATATAGAACAGCTGGACATCATTAGATTGAAAATGCAAATCACAAACGTACTGTTTTATTTTAAATCTGTTGACAGTCATTCACTTCACATACTATTACCATATTTAAATTATTTCCGAAACTTTCTATTTACCATTTATAAAAACAAATTGTAATAATTATTGACTTGACTTCTAGTTTTTAGGTTTAGTATACCTCCCCGCTCCCCAATATATCTACTAAACTCGATATAAATAAAATAAAATTGGTTATTTGCTTACTTCACTCGTATTTATGAAGCTACATTCATTTGGGTCATATGGAACACTAGCGCCACCCCAACTTCTGCCATTTCTTGGACAAATTTTGTCAATTTTCCCGTATGAGTTGGTGCTCCTTATCTAGTCTCCATGGTTAAGTATTTCAAATCGATTTAAAATTTTTTTACTCCAGCGCCATCTGTTAGTCACTGCCTGAACTTATTATGAAGTACAAATTCAATTCAGTAGCCATCTACTGGTAACTATTTAAATTTATTAGGAACTGCACCTCACTTGTTTGTAGTTTTCTATCAACGGTTAGTCCCCAGACGAAATAGCTGGTAGACAAACAATATTAATTAAGGATAGTGTCTTCTAGATGGCGCGGACCATATGTGGAAAACTTTTAAACAATTATGTATTATATTCATAATAAATAATTAAACCTGACTTTCCCCAATTCGACGATTCGTTTGAAACGAGCTGCGGAAATATTTATGTTGAACATTTGAACTACTTGAAATTTGAACTTTGATTTTTGCAGTTGGAACGTACCCTACATTTTGTAACAAACAAAAACAACAAATCGTCTCCATGAACTGAAGTCTCTGGTTGGTTTTCTATGTAATGAAACCAGTGTTGCCAACCTACTGATTTGAAACTAAATTGTACTGACGCGGGAAATTCAAAATTTTAAAAAGGCAATACTTGAATAGTTGACCAAGAAATAAAGGTGAAAAATCATGGAGAACTCGTAAAAATTACTGGGCGTGAGTTTATTGTTGGAAAGTCTTGGGAATGATAATACAAGAGGCGTCTCATCAAATGGGTCATGAAAAAAGTACAGCGTCGTTGTTTTTTATCAACCAATAGGTCAAAAATTCGTCATTTTTCGTTCTACGCGTTATTGTAAAAAAATTATTAATCTTAGCAAAAAAGTTCAATAGACGATTTGATCTAGAGAAACTCATCTTTAAAATGAGACTTTACAAGTTAAAATTGCTTTATAAACAAAAAAGTTATTGCAAAATTAAACGGAAAAAGTGCTTTTTCTATAATTGTTAATAACTTTTTAAATAATTAATAAAATCTTGCCAAACTTTCCCAAAATGTGAGTTTTTATATCTTTAAGAGATGTGCAAAAGATGGGCTCGATCGGTCAAATAGTTTTTGCAAA
This sequence comes from Anoplophora glabripennis, assembly GCF_000390285.2. Lineage (NCBI taxonomy): Eukaryota > Metazoa > Arthropoda > Insecta > Coleoptera > Cerambycidae > Anoplophora > Anoplophora glabripennis. Next base: position 783,711 of record NW_019416248.1, read on the forward strand.
ATTTCATTTATTTATCCCATTTTTGCAAAAAGGCCCATTTTCAAATGACTATTCCGGGGGCAGGGTTATGACTAAAACATTCTTTTTGGACTCATTTCTTTCGAAGGGACACCAAGTATCCTCTAGTTAAAAAAATTTTAATTTTTTTTCAAATTTAGTTGTATATAATTGTGACCAAATAGAAGACACTTTTTGCCTAATAAACAAGTAAAATAATTCCGCGGTTTTTAACTTTTGAAAGAAGTTATATACATCAATCGAAAGCCCATAAAAAAACTACAAATTGAAAAAAAAAAACAAGTTTCTAGGACCAATTAATCACAGAGCAATTTGTTATAAACATTAAGACTGAAATTTTAATATTTTGTAAATGAAGGTTTAAACTTTATGCCTTGTTAATTTTAATTGAATTTGCCCATAATTGATCAATCCAGAGCCCGTCAAAGTAAGGGTACGTGGCAGTAGCCCTTCAGGGAATGGTGGTTGGGAGCTCGACGAAAAAAATACTTCTATATTATTTCTACCCTTGTAAAACCACCCCCTACCCCCTAAAAATGAATTTTTTGAAAAAATTTTCTATTTGCATTTTTTTTTTATTTGAAATGTTTTAGACAATAGTTCTCAATAAAAAAATTTTGTCAAAATTATTTTAACCCTTCAAAATTAATTTAACCCCCAGAACCCCCAAAAAAATCAATATTTTTATTTTTTTAATTTTTCATACATTTTATATAATTATGGATTTTGTATATTAAAGGATTATAAAAATATGCAAAATATTTCCGTAGATACTGGCGGTAGAATTTTTTTTTTCATAATTCATTATATCAACTTCAATTTGGGGGTTGAAAAGGGGGGGAGGGGGGAGGGAGGGTTGCGTTTATACAGTTGATTAGTTGATGTCAAAAAAAAAATCTTAAACAGAAACATTTTAGTCGTTATTAATTTATTCCGTTTGATCTTTAATTTTTTTTCAGACCATTTGGGGGGTAGTCGCCCCCATCGCCCCCCTCTTGGAGCCGCGCCTGTCCTGACCCCCATATCCTCACCACTGGTTAACATATTTATAAGTCGACGAATTTTTACCTTTGATCAGACAATTTAGTGTGTTTCATCGGTTTACATCAACCACCCTCAGAGACATTTCAGAATATTTCTAATTTCAACACCCCGTATCCCAAAAATGAAACGAACTATAACCCACGTTCATTTGGAATAATAGTTTGTCCTACCATTTGGCGAATTGTCCCTGGACCGCCCCGTATGCGAAATAGGAGAGGAAATAAAAGTCGAGCGTAATTATAAAAAATTACGATTTATTCGTATCTTTGTACCACCATTATGGTGAGATCTCAGTATTTACATATATTGTTCTATTTATCTGCGACATTCCAACAATTAATAAAAGGTCACAACACGGGATATTTGAATTATAAATAATAATGAACAACTAACCGCAACATACATAAATATTGATGGTTCAGATGTCAGTTTATCACTTGGATGTACAATGTACAAATGAAATGCTGATGAATTGGAAAAAAGTTCATTGTTTGATCAGTCTGTGCGAGTCACTATTCCGAGCGCTTGACTTTGCGCTGTCTGGGACTCTGCTTGGTGGCCTTCGGGGATTTCTGCGACTTTTCCTTGTCTGCAACGCAGAAAACCACAATTACGTAATTATCCAGAAATTTGTGAGTAACATGCACATGTCTCTGGTAATACCAACACATAAACTCAGTTCAAAACTGTAGTAAAAATTTTAATGATTCCCAATTTTGGACTTCCTCAAATCAGCAAAATCTTATTTTGGTAGCCGGTCACAGTCAATTTATCAGGAAAAGAATTTATGAATCATATCACATGAAATATGGCTCACCATCTTCTGTGAGATTAAAATTCAATTCAAAAGTGTAGTAAAAATTCTGTTAACTTCCATCTTAAACTGATTAGAATTTGTTTCATCATGTTGGAAAAAGAATTTATTATTATCAACAATAAAATATCAACAAATAAACTCAACTCAATTCAAAAGTGTAGTAAAAATTTTGATGATTTCCTATTTTGGATTTCTTTCAAATCAGCAAAATTATATTTTGGTAGCCAGTCACAGTCAATTTATCAGGAAAAGAATTTAAGGATCATATCACATAAAACATGGCACGCCTATTTCTGTGACATTAAAATTCAATTCAAAACTGTAGTAAAAATTTCGTTAACTTCAAACTTAAACTGGATAGAATTTGTTTCGTCAGTATGCTGTTGTTGGGAAAATAATTTTGAACATTAACATTAAAATATCAACAAATAAATGAATTCAATTCAAAAGTGTGGTAAAAATTTTAATGATTTCCAATTTTGCACTTCCTCAAATCGGCAAAATTTTATTTTGGTAGCCAGTCACAGTCAATTTATCAGGAAAAGAATTTAAGGATCATATCACATAAAACATAGCACACTTATTTCTGTGACATTAAAATTCAATTCAAAACTGTAGTAAAAATTTTGATAACTTCCAATTATGGATTTACTTAAATTGATTAGAATTTGTTTCGGCAGCACATCGTAGTGACCTTGTTGGGAAAAGAATTTATAAACATTAACATTAAAATATCAACAAATAAATTCAATTCAATTCAAAACTGTGGTGAAATTTTTGATAATTTCTGATTTCGGACTTTGGAGTTTGTTTTGGCAAAAGAATTTATGAATTATGTTGCTGAAATGTAAATTTAATAAAGCAATGCCTTCCACTGTATTAAAATCATCAGCAAATAAGTTAATTCCATTCAAAACTGTGGGAAAATTTTTAAAAACCTCTGATTCTGGACTTCAGAGTTTGATTTGGTAGCAAGTCATATGCACACCGCTTTGTGTATCTAAATATCAACAAATAAATTCAATTCAAAACTGTGGTGAAATTTTTGATAATTTCTGATTTCGGACTTTAGAGCTTGTTTTGGCAAAAGAATTTATGAATTTTGTTGCTGATATGTAAATTTAATAAAGCAATGTCTCCCACTGTATTAAAAACATCAGCAAATAAGTTAATTCCATTCAAAACTGTGGTAAAATTTTTAAAAACCTCTGATTCTGGACTTCAGAGTTTGATTCGGTAGCCAGTTATATGCACATCGCTTTCTGTGAATCTAAATATCAACAAATAAATTCAATTCAAAACTGTGGTGAAATTTTTGATAATTTCTGATTTCGGACTTTGGAGTTTGTTTTGGCAAAAGAATTTATGAATTATGTTGCTGAAATGTAAATTTAATAAAGCAATGCCTTCCACTGTATTAAAATCATCAGCAAATAAGTTAATTCCATTCAAAACTGTGGTAAAATTTTTAAAAACCTCTGATTTTGGACTTCAGAGTTTAATTCGGTAGCCGCCTTCTGTGTATCTAAATATCAAGAAATAAATTCACTTGAATCGAACTCAGAACTGTGGTAAAAAAATCGATGACCTCTAACTTTGCACTTACTTAAACTAGCGAGGGTTTGCTTCGGCAGCCAATCGTAGTCGACGTTATTGGGATTGTTAGTTCCCGTTTCAACGGGGGCCGCTTTCCTGCTGCCACCGCTTCGTTTCTTTCCCACAGAGAGCAAGGTCTGTTGTCCAATAACCAGAAGAAGAACGACACCGGCAGCCAAAAATACATAAAGGAAGAACGTTTCCCCATCCAGACCTTAAAGAAACAAATTTTTAGCCCGCCCTGGTCCGCTACTCAAAGAAACTTGACAAAATAATTTCGTTTAAAAAAATGATTCAGTGACAAGGACACACGTTAATCTGTAATCAGCAAAAGTGCTTTTCTTATCTGCGATATCAGATATTCCAAATAAATAAATTGAAATTTCAGTAAAATTATTAAATAACCCTGTCTCAAATCAATTATTACAGAGCGAGTCAAAAAAAATGTAAAAAAATGCTGTAAGAAATAAAAAACCACAAACGTCCCAACGATTTGTCCGCCATTATTAAAAAAACTGCGCCTTCCCTGAAAAACTTCGTAAATTCGTACAAACTTACCTTCTTCAAGTTCCACGATCTGCACAGTCTCATTGAACACGGCCTCTTGGAACGAGTTACCGCCGGCATCCCTGTAGGCCAAATTGATGTTCAATCCGAAAGGCCTGCCGGCGAAAGCTTCCGACGGAACGAAGCTGTAGTGTAACGTGGCTTCTTGTTCGGGCGCTACAATTTTGTTGTAGCCGATAGCTGAGAAATTCTGAATGAAGAAGTTGAAGTCCATGGGGTACCTGAAGGAGGCTTCCAGCGTTTCCACGACGAAGTCCTGATCGCCTTTGTTGCGGAAACCCACCAGGAACTCCACTGGTAAGCCTGCCGGTATTTCTACAAGAAAAAATATCGACTACTAACGAGATATGGGAAAACAGAGGGGGGAAAAGAGAGACATGGTTTACGTACCCATCTGAGAAGCTCCAGTGGACACGGGCTTGACAAACAACAGTGTAGTATCCGCATCTGGCGAAGCCGTGGTCGTACTCTCCTCTTCCTCCTCCTCAGTCCCGCCAACTTCCTCTACTTCAACCTCATTTTCTCCTTCAACCTCAGCCTCATCCTCCAGGGGATCCTCTTCAGCATATGACAGCATCTTACCACCTTACAAGTAAACATATTGGTTAGATTTCAGAAAATTATTCAATGAAATGACGACAATAACTGTCACAGGCATTACGATGGTAATTTATTAACCCATTTCCGCAACGAAGGGCATATGTTTTATCAGTTTTTATTGAAAAAAACTGCCACGTAATTTAGCACACAAAACGTGCCTTGTATTTGAAAAACAAACTCACCATTATCGAAAGTCAGAATCACCGCTGGCAACACCAACAAAATAAAAAGGAAGATCTTTTTCATTTTCGAAATTTAGGTGATTGAATTAGTACTTGATTTAACTGTAATATCATCCGGTCAAATGACACACCGAGCGAACCGACACACTTCGTAACCTGACTTTCTACACCTCTTCTTCTCTCCACCTGGTTCTACGTGGAAGCTAACGTAAATCGTAACGTACACATGGCACCCCCTCCACCAAAGTGACGTTGCGTTGGGTGACAGTGACATCTGGGCGAAATGACATTACTTCGAATGCACTCGATTATTTTTTTACAGAATCGCAGAACTCCTGTTTTATGAAAAATATCGAGTTTCTTATTTCCACTTGCAAGTATTCTCAAATAGTAATTTTTACATCTACATACAAATTTGCAAGTAAATTGGTTTAACTTTTAGTAGTAGTCGGAAGTATTACTGGTTGCATATGTTTGGACAATTTTCAGAATTAATTTTAATTTTTATTGGCTTGGTATTAGTATTACAATATTTCAATAATAGTTTTTAATAGTTGATTTTGATTATTTTGGATTAATTTCGTATTGTTAGAAATGTGTGATAGTGTGACAAGTTTAGAATAATAATATCAAAAATACAGTTATACCTTTTGTGTTTTGTGGTTTGAGGATCTACGCCGCAGATAGGACCGACTCAGGCGGACAAATTGAGGAACTGGGAACTGGGTAAGCTTTCAGCTAGTGTGGTTATTTTTTAGCGAGAATATAACTTGGAAGTAATTGAAAATATTTGATTTTATTATATATTTCAATGTTTGATTATAATAACACAAAGTAAGCATATATTTCGAACGAGTACAAACTCTGGCCGTTCTGGTTAAAAATCTACCGATATTCAGGGTACTATTTCCAAGTCTCTGAAACATGACATCCTTCTGGATTGACTTCTACATGTTTGTAGTAGCTGTTGCGTTTCCGTCATTTTCGAATGACGAATTCGGAGATTTTTTTCTGATGTGGACTAAGTATTGTGTTTTTGATTGCTTAGAGCGGTTTTTTGACTGGAACTTTGGAAAGTGAGCTGAAAATGTCAATTTCCGTTATTGTAAAGCTACTGAGAGCTCGATGCGTTTTGTTTTTAGTTCATGCACTGTAATAATAGTCTTGACAAGGCGGTATAGGGTTCTAAAAAATATTTCAGTGCAAAGGTTCAGCATCAATATATTTATTACCAGAATATAAAAAAAACAAAGTAGAACTAGAGAAGTAACATCAAATCTGGACAAATTAATAAAGGAATTGTTAAAATACACACAGGTATGCAGATTTAAAAAATTTAAATTAAAATTTTAAGAACGCAGATAAAACATTGCAATAAGTTATAAAAAATATATTATTGTAAACATTTTTTGAATAGAAATAAGCGATGCTTGTAGCTTAAATAGTTTATTTTTATTTAATTGGACCTATATTCTAAAATAGTTCATTTGATTCTTGATAGTAGATAGATAAATTAATACTTTCAAAAAGAATATACTTATAAAAATAAATTAAGTCATTTTATTGAAATTAAGCTAGAATAGCCTCTTTGATAAGAAATAAATTATATTTATATACAATTATTACAATAAATTCAGTGAAAGTGAAAAAATGTATGAACGTTTCCAAATATTATTCGACCTAGAAGGGTGCGGTTTGGATTGCTGGAATCCTCGAATGAAATGCTAGAGGGACGCCAGAGTTAGTTTTTCGATATTTTCAACGGTTAAAAAGATAAGGAGGGGCTTTGTTAGGTCACGTTTTAAGTCACGTGACTCTTTAAATAGGGGAACAGCTCGTAACTTTTTTATTTTTCGACCTAGAAGGGTGCGGTTTGGATTGCTGGAATCCTCGAATGAAATGCTAGAGGGACGCCAGAGTTAGTTTTTCGATATTGTCAACGGTTAAAAAAATATGGAGGTGCTTTGTTAGGTCACGTTTTAAGTCACGTGACTTTTGAAATTGGAGAACAGCTCGTAAAATTTTTATTTTTCGACCTAGAAGGGTGCGGTTTGGTTTGCTGGAATCCTCGAACGAAATGCTAGAGGGACGCCGGAGTTACTTTTTCGATATTGTCAACGGTTAAAAAAATATGGAGGTGCTTTGTTAGGTCACGTTTTAAGTCACGTGACTTTTGAAATTGGCGAACAGATCGTAAAATTTTTATTTTTCGACCTAGAAGGGTGCGGTTTGGTTTGCTGGAATCCTCGAACGAAATGCTAGAGGGACGCCAGAGAAGTAGAGATTTTAACGATGTTTTGAATTGAGGGAAGTCCTGTGCCTGCTTAAAAATGCTTACTTATAACATAGTTTTCAATGAAATTAAATTATTTTCCCTTTTGCAGTAATTTGACAGCATATTTTCCAATTATCAATTTACGTTTTTCATCAAATTTTGCACTTCCACTGAAAGTAAGTAAATTACAATACAGAGTTCGCTACAAACTACAATAAATACGTGTAAGACCGGATAGCACCTTCGAGATTTGTGTGGTTGATGTGTAAGACAGTAGACGACGACAGGTACAAGAGCTAAGTACATAGAAAAATGACACCGAACATAGAACTAATCCTTCTCCTTAATGTCCTCGTCGATCTTGCGCCATCTCTCCAGGTTTTCCTGGCACATGTCCAACATGGGCTTACTTTCGGGTATAAGCGTATACAGCAGCGTGTAACAAGGAACGCAGATACCCGTCAGGAACCCGACTTGGCTGGAAGGCTGTTGGTCGGGCTGGTATCTGTCCATCATGGGTATGGGCTTCCTCCCGGCGGCCCTCTCGGCGTCTCCCTGCTGGTAGAACTCCTCGAAAATCACTTTTACAGTCTCAACTTGGATGTCCCACGGTTTCGCACTGGCACTCAGGTCGCTGCCGGTCATCGCTATGGCCTGGATCAGGCCCCTGTGCTCGTTATTGGACCAGGAGAACTTCCTCGCTTGCAGGACCTGCAACAGCTTGGTCTTGTTCGGGAAGAACACTGCCAGGTCCGTGGCTAGGATGCAGTGCTTCAGAAGCCCCAGCACCTGCTTGTAGTCGCTGCTGGAGAGCTTGCCGAAAATGTTGTGGCCCTCCTGAAAGTACAGAAAGATACCGGTATTAATAATATGGGTGTTTTTCCGGAGGGCATATTTTCCGATCCCCACGCGGACCTCGCTAGAGGGCCTTTGCGGAGCCAGCGTAGAGTGTGTTCGAACGTCCACCCAAGTACCATGTAATTCAATAATCAGTGGATCCTGGCCAGGGGAAGAGTGAACAAAGAAGTATTATCTCTGGCTATTACTTAAAATCCCGAACTTTTATCCAAAAAATTCATTGTATAATATCAGAATTCTGTAGCCGTACAGAAATTACGAATGGAAAATCTCTTGTACAAATTCAATTAAAAATAAACTTGGAATATAAGATTAATAGCATCCAGCTTGGATATTGAATTAAAAGAAACGAGGAATAAGAAAGGTTTTATAACCGCATTAAACTGATAAAAATATTTTTAGGAATTCGTCACATCTCACGCAAATATTATTAGTTTTCAAGATATGCCTGTTAATCAGAACTGAGGAATTTGATTACGTTGAAGCTCAGGTTTGCAGCAAATTGTACTCACCTCGTTTCCACTGTTTGTCGCAAGACCAAATAGCATTATAAATAAATAAGAAATAACTTCTAAAAACATTGAAATATTTTAAATACCTGAAAGTAGTTCCATACTAACTAACCCCCCGGCACTATAAGGACATTAAGTAGTTCCCGTATTTAGAGCTTTTTGGGGTATTTCGAAGATTTTAAAAGTTTTCTATGATTTCTAATACTATTTTGACGCATTCTGTTGTTTTATAGAAAAAATGCTATTAGAGATATGTAAAACTATACAGTATAAGTAATACATTATGTAGACTGACTGTGAAAATTATTTTTAAAGTTTCACGAAACTCAGTCCGTTATTTCGTGAGGACAATTTCTTCCCGCATGCTGCAACTAAAACTTTCAACATGAAGTTTAGGGAAAATTACGGAATTCCTACGCCTGGTATTTTAGATTCAGGAAAGTTGTGTAAAGATTGGCGTTACCTCTATATAAAATTAGCAAACAATAAAGTTACCTGTTGCAAGATAGTAACCGTTTGGTTGAAATGGTGATGCTCCATAGTTGATGTGGAATATATAGCTGCTAGCGGAGATTCGATATCTAACATGAATTTGTTGTTCTTTCCTCTATGGTCCAGATCGTGGCATAACGCTCCTATGTACAGAGCTAGACACTGAAACAAGCAGTATAAAAAAATATTGAAAAATGTATTTTTCCTCGAGAAATAAATATATACAGAAGATATAAGACACCTTGTATAATTAGAAATAATTTTAAAACGCCACGAAAATTTTAAGGGGCGATACCTCTTAAAGAAGCACCCTGTATATTCAATTAAAACAAAATTTATGAAGTTATAAATATCCAATCTCCATAAATCTGTGCCAGGGTGAGTAAACTGTCTGAATTATTTCAAATTCAGAAATCATGTTAATTTTCTTGTAGTTCAGTTGAGTTTTGGGTAAAGTTTCTGTTTTCATTAAAATTATTCCAGGAGGACCTGAACAGGAATAACCGGAAATTTATGAATGATTACAGTATAAAAGCTTCAAATGTTAGGTTCTGAAACCGGTGCTGAATTTGTGGAGTTGCATACAAATTAGCAGAACCAACTAAGTCGGAAGTATTTAACGCTTGTTACATTCATACAACTCATTCCGAGTTCTATGAACTTCACTTTATTAGTCGTTACGATCTTCAACACTGAAAATTTACCTCTTTTAGCTTTTACTGAAGGTATATAGAGAAAACAGAGAAATGAGCTACAATATACGGCCGTTAAATGTACTCTCGAAAAACAGCACAGCAATCACTACAACAATGTTTACAAACTGACTTTCGAATACAGTCCGGCTTCGTAAGAAACCTACAAACTATTTTTCACCCCTTTAAATTTTTGAGATAAGTTCATTAACACCCTGTATATAATAAAATTATAAATTTATAAGCGTATTCATTTTGCTTTAATTTGCTGACGGCTCGTTTTTTTTTTTAATTAATGAACGTAGATAAACTTCAACACCTATCACCGTCACCCTGTGTAGCTAATTAAAATTTTTTTTCTATCGAGCAAATTTCGACAACTTAGGGTTTCTTATCAGCGACTGATGGATGAAACCCTGTCAGGTTCGCGTCAAAGGAGTGATTAAACGCACAAATTTCCATTTTGTAAGCGCTAATCAATTTTATACTGTAGTTAACTTAGTTTAATCTAATGTATGTCATGTTACAGCTGACTGTAGCTGAATTGATTAAAGTCGCACACACCTGAGATTACATGGAACTTAGAATCTAAATGATTCAGCTTAAAATACATTCAAATGACGTCTACAACACGTCAGTAGTCTCTTTTTCCGCACTGTTTTTAACGTACTATATTAAATGCAGAAAAATTCATTTTTCTTCGGCATCCCAATAAATATTTTTTGATAGTTTTACAATTTTGTCTTAATGTTCAGTAATCCAGATATATTGAAGCGATATAATTGAAAGCATAGCAATTTTTTATAAGTATATAGAAAAATGTCTCTTACCTCGATTTGCTTGAAGAGCCCCTTGGACTTCTTAATAATGCAATACATACTATTAGCCACAGAAAACCCGTGTGTCCAATTGTGATAAGGTACCCTCCTGTAGTTCTTCCTAACGGTCAGCGTGAACCTCAGCAACGTATTCTGGTCGAATCCGTTCAATCCGAACAAGTCCCAGAACATATAGATCGCGCACTTAGCCTTCTCGTAGTCCCCCAAATCAAATGGATTAAAATAGTAATCGTCCACCCCTACCATGTCTCTAGGAACGCCCTCTTTGAGCACCGTTTGGTACTCCTCTTCCGTGCAGGTGTTGTGGTAGCTCAACACCTCCAGCGCCACCTTATACTTTTGTTCAGATCTTTTTATTTTGTCGTACAGTTTGGCGTGGTGGAGGGCCAAGCCGCAATAGACGGCGAACATCTCGAAGGCTTCCTCGTCGTCTTTGGTGAATGACCCGAAGTGTTTGTTGACCATTTGTACCACTCCGATGATGGAGCCTCTTATGTAGATGGGCATGCAGAGGATGGTTTGGGTGGTGTAGCCTACCAAGAGAATTCGTTGAATTTTCAATATGGAAACATTTATTTATCGCAATGAAATGTCCAATGACGGGACATAATAGAGTTGGAAGATTTATGATATGACATACCCGTCAATTGATCCACCGTGCGATTGAATCGGGAGTCCGCATAGGCGTCTTTGATGTTGAGGATCTCCCCCGTCATGGCGACTTGACCCGCGATGCCCGTGCCCAAAGGAAAACGGATTTCCTTCGACGGGTGCACCTTGATTTCCTCCGCCTCACCACCGATGGCATAGAGACCGTCCGTGTCGGTATTTTCCACGCCGACATCGAAAATTGTGGCGTAGAGCTCTTTGTTCTTGGAGTCGACGAGGAAGAGGGACGCTCTGTCCGCGTCCACCAGGCGTTGGGCGAAGTTCATGATCTTCATGACGAGCATGTCCATGCTGACCATGTCTTGGAAAATGGACCTGGAGATAAATTTAAGTGTAATGCGATAGGAAGCCTTCGTCTTTGAAGTATATTGAATAAGCAAACACGCTTTTTCCATGGGAAACGACTACTCTACGGACTACAGCTCCGAGCAGAATAGAATTACACCCGCAATATCTTGTAAACGTCTAAAATGATGTATGCTTTGTGCCAGTGAAAATTTCATAGTAACAATAAATTATTATTAAATTATTCTATATTATTATCTTATTTTTATCAGCAATGTCACGAAGCGTGATTTACAGCGTCTGTTATATTGTTGTTGATGCATTTCGGCGACGACACTGATTATTATTAAATTACAATCCACGGGTGCAGAAATATTTAAATTTCATTTACTCCGGTTGAATTAGATCATAAAACCTGAAAAATCTCAGCCATATTTTTATATTTAATACGAGGTGAAGAGAGACATAGCTTCTATGAAGGTAGCTGCTATCTCTTTCTCGCCGAATCAACGTCGGCCATTTGTTTTTTGCCCGCCTATCGTCCTGTTGTCATATCCCATCAGATGGATTGACTCATCGGAACCAGGTCATGTCAGTAGTCCTTCACAAACTAAACACAGTGCTTCAAAAAAATTAGTTGCGTTACGTAGCATACCGGAATAACGTACGTATGGAACTAAATTTTAATTCAAACAATCGGGAATGACTTAAATTACGTCGACGCCCTACATAATTGATGCTCATTTTTTAATTTTACCCTGGGACTCGGTCCAGATCTCTCATTAATGTACTTTTATAAAGAATAGCTAGATAAGCGACATTCTCGCTGTTACAGTTCTCATCCAGACAGAGATTAATGTTTTCCAGGAAGTTATTTCGGTGCCCGTTTTTGTACTCGGATTTTTCCGGTTCGTTGTTGCAGAAATGCTTAAATTCTTCAAATACCTGCACTTGTTTATTACTTCACAATCAACATTTCTCGTTGTAGTTACTGGAAGCTTAAATTAGCACTAATACAAACAGCTTAATGTCATGTATTTCGTTCAAGTGTATATTTTGAGACAACAACAGTTATATAAAATATATTTTTACAAGTAGTAGCGAAAAAAACACCAATTATTTTTAGGTGGTCACATGCAAATATGGACACTAAGGTGTAGTAAATATTGAAGAAAGTAAGCAAGACCAAATGCCCAAGGAAACCTTGAAAAAATGACGAATGACAAGCTTCACAAAAAAAAGTCTTGTTCGAATGACCAGAATACATTATTCCTATGTATTTTGAATCATTGCATTCGAATCTGATGTCAGATTTGCCCCAGCAAATCACCAGAACTTTCTAACATCCAAAAATGCTTAAAAAACTTACAAAATCGACAAACCAGCATTTAAAATCCAAGTATGACTTGCCAGCGCCTGAAACAAGTGGTTAGGTCTTTAAATTCCCATGTATCTTGACCTGCTGAACACGAATCCAAAGTCAGTTTAACAACAAATCCTTCCTAACCTTAAAAAGAGCCACAAAATAAGCTTCTATGATCTAGGTATGATTTAACAGCGACTGAAAATCATGGTCTGACTTATGTATTCCCGTGTATTATGACCCGCTCAATTGCCCCACCAAATCACCAGAATTTTCTATCCTCGTGTCAGTTCCTGTTAAACGTTTTATCAAAGCGAACACTATTACGATTTCTCATTATGAATTCAACTTGTGTAACTAATGGTACAACGAGAAAACAAAAGCGCTACAACAGCGTCAATATTTTCTCAATTTAGTTTCTTTCGTACTTGGCAATATGCAGCAGCCATCTTTATGGGACTTTGTCAGGTTTGCGCTTAGCGATATTGCATTATAGGAAACGTTCCGCTTGATGAGATGGCATTCGATTTATTCGATATTAGGAGATTCTTCAGTTTTATAGCTCGCGCTGGGGCTTCCAGCTGATGATATTTTCTAACGCTTCAAGCGGAAATAAAATGCTGACTTTGTATAGATAGCCTTGACGTTGCTTTGTATCGTCACGAAATGAAAAAGTAGGTACGTTCTAAAATGAATAATGTAGATGTAAAATCCGTAAAGCTAGCATAAGTAATGTTGTTGCGTAAAATTGCAATAACGGGTAAAAGCTAGCTCTATATGATTTTCTCTTTGAGCCATTAACTTGTTCTACACCAAATAAAACAGCCAACAAAAATAAACCGTGAACAGTTTAAATTTAAGTAGAATCCGATCCTGTCCCAAAAGCTCACGACGGGCAACTCACACACCTATGACGGCAATCACATAAAAAACGCTTCATTTTGTTACATTTTTATCCAATATTATATACCCTGTATAATGACAAAATATATCAAGGCATATATAATTAAAAGCCCTTTTCGCGACCTATTTAATGTCATAAATTTCGACACAGTACATTGAAGATATCTTTAATTGCTATTTTGTTATAATGACATGTTTTTTTAATTAGGCCTGAAAAGTTTTAAGGAGTTTCAGACTCTGTATATAAAACCCAGAGAAGAATTATGTTTTGAAACGACATCGTCAAAAGTGCCGCGTTTCCAAGAGCTACAACAAAACGTGTATTATTAATGATACGCCAGTAGTTGAAATACCTGACGTTCCGTGCTGCAAGAAGTTACATCGAAGAACATAAATCTTAATTTTCAGTCCATTTGATGTCTCAAATTCCTCGTTTCAACGCTCGTTTGTTATGGAACTTAACGGGGCATTCTGCTGACGAATGATCCTAGCGCAACGGTGATTTTAAGAACATTTCATCATGATTCATTGAACAAAATATATGTCATTTATCATTTCAACCGGATATTTAAATTCTGTGTCAAATCTAAAGAAAAAAAAGAGGTAAAAGCAAAAAATCAAAAATATAATGTTACCCATTTTCGATTTTATTAAAATATAGGTATCGACTGCACTGAATATCTATTTTACAAGCATTAATTCCATTTAATCCATCATAAAACGTATAATCACTGGTCGTAGGGCAGAAATTTAAATATTTGATAGAATATGTTTTATTTCAAAAACATTTTCCTTTTGAAGTAATTTATTAACCAATTATCACACATTTTATGACAGAGAGCAAAAATATTAATTACTAGAGATCGGTGGTGCCGGCGTAAATAACCATTTCAAAAGCGAAAATGACTGTTCAATATTTATCGAAGTCATAGGTGCATATCTAAAATTGTCGTAGATGTTATCCGCTTCATTGTACAATAACATGTGCATGTCTGCCTCTGATCCGCAGCTTCGCATCGATCAATTTATTCGATACGTATCCTAATGCCTGCCTGGCGAGCCGCTGAACAATCCAGGTTTTTTGCTGAGAGACGTTAGTCGCGCAATTCGCTGTCGTTTGTGCGCTTTGCTTGGTAGATTGTATGGCACATGTTTTTATGGCAGTCAGTAATTATTTTTTTTTGATAATAATGTACGGTAAGAAATATTTTGCAATAGCAAATCAATGATGGTTATTTATTATATTATCTGTAATAAATAGCATGCTCATTAAATGGCTTGAAGATTATTTTGAATACATAAATAACCTATTATTTGGCAACGCATTATTTTCTCCGCAATAAAGATACCCGCAGTCCGCAATAACTTAATTATAAACAAATATTATCACGAGCAACTCCTATTAATATTGATTTTAGTAAGTTGATGATATTGCTCCAATAAAAGCATTAATGATAATGAGATAATTTTTTTCGGTGCGCAATGGATTCTCATGCAATCTGATCAAATAGAAATGCAAATTTATTACAGAGAATGCAGCATATGGCGCAGATTTGGTTGCGTAAAATTATACAGCGATTATCGAAATAGGAATAGATATACAGATACTTTACTTCCAGTTGTTGGTTTACTGTATCTATCTTTATTAGAAGCATTAAATTTTTCTACCGTACATCTAGGAGTTTTTTTTAAATGCAATAATTATTATTGGGATATAGAGTGATACAAATGTCAATAGTATTTGAAACCTGGAACGCTAGACATTGATAGATCGATTATAATTTCACAGATTTTGAGTTAGTTTATGTTTAACTGTGTTTTGTAACAATCTTAAAGGCAAAGTTGATATTGTAATATGTGAAAATATAAGTTTAAAGAATTTCTTTAAAGAGAGTTTTAATCTAGAACAGAAGAGAAAAATTCCCAAACCTAAACTATTAGTGATTGATCAAGAAATTCCATAAACTCAGAAATAAAAACAGTAGCAGAAAATTAAAAAATGATGAGCTTTGCAGCCTCAAATGGATGGATACAAAAATTTGTTGAAACATGACCCGCGAGAACGGTACTTCGATGAGGATTAGTGGACCGATGCAGGGTCCGCCGAAGTTACGCGTAATAATTCTTGATTAACGTTTCAGATCAATGAGAATTGTTATTTATGTCCTTTCAGAAACATTCTGTTCTAAGAAATAACAGTAAATCTAGGATCACTCACTTGACTACAGCCAGCAGAAAGTCGTTAAGCTTTTTCTGCTGATTCATATTGAGGTAGAGGTGGGCGTAGTGGAGGGCGATACCGCCCCACACCAGGTAGCTGGAGGCGATCTCTTCGTCCTCTTCGTAGAACGGACCGCCGGTATCTCGCCTCCACAGCTCGAGCACCGCCGCTAGTTTTCCATCAGACTGCATAATCGGCTGGCATTGGACGTGAACGATATCGCCTTGCAGCTAAAAGAAAGACACATATTTGACAAACAATGGACTATAAAAGTTGGAGTATAAAGCCAGTGTTGTTTTTGTTCTCGTTGTTGCAGACGTCAGTTTGGTCTGAGTTACATTTTTATGTCTTTAAACTGGGTTGGCAGGACAAGGAATTCGAACAAGCGTAGCATGTGCCGGATATAAAATACAGCATAAAAATAAAAAAATTGGGAACGATAAAAATTAAGTTTGTGCTTTTAAAAATACACGTTAAAAGTTATTAAAGTTATTTTTTTTTATGGAATAATATAAACTCTAAAATTATCTAAAGGTAGTAAATTACAATATTAGTTTTGTTTTGTATGAATTATTTTGATCAATTTAATATTATTCATCAATTCTCCAATATTTAAGGTTAAAGTACTATTTTTTCTTAATTTTATCTGTATTTAACAAAAAAAATATTTTTTTCAAGTATCTAGATGCTTTATTTGGGGCTGTGCAACATTTTGAATATTGGTCAATTTTTTTTCAACATTTTTTTCAAAAAATTATTTTGCGAAAACTATCAAACCGATTTTAATGAAATTTGGTGTATTGTTTTATTATACTCTAAAGTTTTTTTTACCAAAATTAGAATGCCCTCGGAGCAATTAAAATATATTTTTTAAATTATCCAAAAAAACTTGATTATTTTGCCTTTAATAAATTTAAACATTTTTAACTTATTGCAAAATTTAATTCTAAAACTTTTTTTGCTCTTCAATATTCTTCCAAAATGCATAGGTTCCAAGATATTAGTAAAAAACTCAGATAAAACAGATATTTTTCTAAATTTTTGGTCATACTTTAAATAGTATTTTTAGCTCTCATTTATTATTTGTGTCTAATGCTCAAATGAAGGTTATAAATATAGCATTTATTAATTATTCATCCCCTCTTTTTCCGGGTAATCAACAGCTGGAAAGTGAACAGAATAGAACCTGAATAGATACAATGAAATACTTGCAATTTATTCTCTGATAAAATCCAACGAAGGCATTGTTAGATCAAAACAACAGCTTTTCCTTACCGTTCTCCTAATGCTACGTTTAATGGAGACAATATATCTCAGTAATAAACTAGATAGGTAATGGCTTAAGTAGTAAATAAATGATTATTTGATCTTGCACTGCCTTGAACGAAAATTGATGTGACAGGAACTGATTAAATAAGCCGTAGTGCTGCAACAACAGGAGAGAAAATATCAGACACAGCAATTTACGTTTTTGAAGCAAAACTTTTGTGTAGTGATCATAATATGCATCAAAACCGACGCAACTATAAGGGATAAGAAGATACAAGATATTCTAGATTCAGGAGATCCATTTTAACCAAAAAAAAAACGAATCCTTATGAAATTGCATCTGCCCATATGACTCTTTATATCGCCCTCGAAGTTTTACATATGCACCGGTTCACTTTTATTACGTCCTTTCCAACAAATCGTGGCAATAAAACGTAAGTCCCCAGCACGTACGATACTGCCCAATTGTAGTTTGCCACCGCAATCGTGCTATTTTTGTTAGATACAAAGTGCAGAAGCTCCAGGGATGTAATAAAACAAATAATATCGCAGTATATGAAGAAATAGTATTCCAAAATGTCAATGAATTATCGTTATGTCGATTAATTGGAACTGACAATTCATTTTTGTTACTCGTATTTTCGAATTCATGGCAAGGCTACATAATTCAGCGCATAAGTTAAATTTGACAATGTTCTGAATATTTAGAACGACGTTTCAATAAGGGACAAATGAAAATCAATTTAGATAGTCTCAGTGGATAAAAATAGTCACGGTGAAGCGGTTTGGTAGACATCTGTATTGTTCGAGGGATTGAGAACTTTTAGAAGGACTTATTTCAAGGGATTGCGATGTGGCATAAAAACGACCTTACCTCATCCATCATTTGACCTGGAAAGCGCGGATCGGGGGTGTTTCTCGAAATCCGGACCGGTTCCAGGGTGCGAGCCACGTAGGAAGGTACGTTAACGCCGTTCTGGATCCTCTGTTGCTTGTGTTCCCCGTTTTCCGTCTTGGACTCCAGGCCCAGGAAGAGACGTAGATCCTCCGGCTCGTTTCTGTCTGCCAGGTACAACCTGCGACGAAACAGTAAAATAAATTATTGCACGAAAGTGTATTTTATCACAATTTCGGCCTTAAAAGTCGAAATTGAAACATTAAATCCGAAATTACGAATTTAAGAAGCAAAATTCTAACTTTTAACTTGGAATTTCAACTGTAAACTAGATGTTTCGAATTTAAATGTCGAAATTCTAGTTTTTATTTTGGAATTCCGATTTTGAACTAGGAATTTCGATTTTAAAAGTCGAAATTCTATTAACTTGGAAATCCGACTTTAAACTACGAATTTCGATTTTAAAAGTTGAAATTTTAACTTTTAACTTTGAATTTAGATTTTAAACGGGGAATTTAGATATTAAAAGTCGAAATTTTAACTTTTAGCTTTGTATTCTGATTTTAAATTAAGAATTTCGATTTACAAAGTTGAAATTCCAACTTTTAACTTTCAGTTTCGACTTTAAATTGGGAATATCGATTTTAAAACTCGAAATTCTAACTTTTAACTTTGAATTCCGACATTGGATTCAGAATATCCATTTTAAAAGTTGAAATTTTAACTTTTAAATTAGAATTCCGATTCTAACCAAAGAATTTCGATTTTAAAAGTCGAAATTCTAACTTTTAACTTTGAATTTCGACTTTCAACGGGGAATATAGATTTTAAAACTCTAAATTTTAACTTTTAACTTTGAATTTCGACATTAAATTATAAATTTCGATTTTAAAAGTTGAAATTCTAACTTTTAACTTGGAAATCCGATTTTACACTAGGAATTTCGATTTTAAAAGTCGAAGTTCTATTAACTCGGAAATCCGACTTTAAATTACGAATTTCGATTTTAAAAGTTGAAATTTTAACTTTTAACTTTGAATTCTGATTTTAAATTAAGAATTTCGATTTACAAAGTTGAAATTCTAACTTAACTTTGAGTTTCGACTTTAAATTGGGAATATCGATTTTAAAAAACTCGAAATTCTAACTTTTAACTTTGAATTCCGACATTAGATTCAGAATTTCCATTTTAAAAGTCGAAATTTTAACTTTTAAATTAGAATTCCGATTCCAACCAAATAATTTCGATTTTAAAAGTCGAAATTCTAACTTTTATCTTTGAATTTCGGGTTTCAACGGGGAATATAGATTTTAAAACTCGAAATTTTAACTTTTAACTTTGAATTTCGACATTAAATTATAAATTTCGATTTTAAAAGTTGAAATTCTAACTTTTAACTTGGACATCCAATTTTAAACCAGGAATTTCGATTTTAAAAGTCGAAATTTTAACTTTTATTTTTGAATTCTGCCTTTAAATTAAGAATTTCGATTTTAAAAGTTGAAATTCTAACTTTTAACTTGGAAATCTGATTTTAATTTAGTAATTTCGATTTTCAAAGTCGGACTTCCAATATCTAACTTTCAATTCCAACTGTTAAACTAAGAATTTTGGTTTTAAATATCGAAATTCTAACTTTTAATTTGGAATTCCGATATTAAACTAGATGTTTCGAATTTAAAAGTCGAAATTCTAATTTTTTACATGGAATTCTGATTTTAAACTAGGAATTTCGATTTTAAAAGTCGAAATTATAACTTTTAACTTTGAATTCCGACTTTAAACTGGGAATATCGATTTTAAAAGTGAAAATTCTAACTTTTAACTTTGATTTTCGACTGTAAATGAAGATTTTCGATTCTAAAAGTCGAAATTCTAACTTTTAACTTAGAATTCCGATTTTACACAAAGAATTTCGATATTAAAAGTCGAAATTCTAACTTTTAACTTTAATTTTCGATTTTAAACGAAGAATGGAGATTTCAAATGTCGAAATTTTAACTTTTAACTTTGAATTCTGATTTAAATTAAGAATTTCGATTTTAAAAGTTGAAATTCTAACTTTTAACTTGGAAATCCGATTTTAAACTAGGAATTTCGATTTTAAATGTCGAAATTCTAACTTTTAACTTTGAATTCTGATTTTAAACTGGGAATTGAAAGATTAAACTAAAATAATTTAAAATGCCATAACTTCAGTTTCCTCTTCTTTTGTATATGAATTTAAAAAAATTGAAATATTCCATTACAATTTATTTCTAATAAGCATTTAGTTTAAGTATACTTTTCTGAAAATATCCATAACCTAATCAACGCAATATATTCTTAAAGAATATTCACTTATTTTACCAATTTATTTGTTACAAATAGAATGGAGATAATACGAAATCAGAAAAAGGGCAGCTTTTGTATGAATTCAAAGCCAACTACTCGTTCCATTATAAAATGCAACATTGTGTTATATCTCGGACATAAAATTTGTCCGAAGTTATTTATTTCTGGCACAGCTTTAGTTACATATACTCGTATAAACTATATAAATTCCTTCTACTTATATATTATACAAGCAAGATGTGTAGAAAAAACAACATTTCAGTAGACCTTTATTCAATACTAATAAAAGTATAGGTAGTAAATACGAAGACTATTCTAGAGACAACCAATAATGAAGTTATCGACATATTCGAATTAACATCCATTTTATTTAAAGGATCACATCTAACTTCACTTATGACTGCATGGATCATTTTGGAATTCTATCTCAACAAATATCGTCCGGACTGTATTTTAATACAAAAAAAATACAAGAGTTACGTAATCTATTTTATCCTACCCTATTATCTGCGGCTGTTTTTGTTAGCATAATAACATTGATAATGTCAGCAGTTTCATCCAAATGTATGATTTTGTTTGTCAACTAGGATATGTTTATTCAATATAACCCTTAAACTAATGCCCCCCTAATCTAAACGAATTTTCGATAATCTTCCGAATTCACTTACATCGGAAACTGACATTTTAAGTAACACCTATAAGTTTCAATTGCAATTGCACAAAAATATCAACGCAGATAGATTACTTGGTTCTATTCCTCTATGAGATAAATAACTTTGAAATGAAACATCGGAGGGCACAAAGATTGATTCGAAGTAGCTTTTCAAAAGCATGTGACTTTATTGGAAAATATTCAGCATACGCTTTGATCTTGGAACTAATTATACGATATAAGGCTTACAGGTAAGAAATAAGATAAATAATATAAGATATGGAAGATAGACATTAATTCATTGAATCTTTGACTATATCTGACTAATGATGTAAAAAATAAATAAAACTGCAATTAGTTCCTGTTGACGCAAGCATATAATCATTGGGGTGGTGGCCGATGATATTTAATCTACCTAATTTCTAGTAATCCCGGACACAATCAATCCTGATTGTGTCCAATTAATTAAAAAATCAATTAATTGGAACTTATAATTAAAATGAATTGTTTGTAGCAGTTTATCCAACTTTATACAGTATTGTTCTAGCTTATTCAGGTGTATTTATAGAATATAATCAAGTTTTATTATCTGGTATATACTAAATTTTAATTTGTTTTTAAAATACATTAAATCAGCTTGCGAGTATAATAAAAATTTTTAATTTTACGCTGGCTAAACCAGGATTAAAATGTTTTCTGTACACTTTGAGTCAGTTTAAAGCTGGATAATGACAACTAATATTTGTCTACTATTTTAGCAGAACTGACATTTACTTTTTTGAATAGATGATTAATATTCAGATTAAAGGAAGATGTTTAATAGTCAGTTACTGTGTAATGTTTAATAGGAATTCGGAAACGCGAAAGGCGGACCTTAAGTGAGGTCGGTTAAAGGCAAATTCGATGTAGTTAGTGGCGTTTAATCGAAATCTTATTACAAAGTCCCCCGAGAAATCCTAACAGGTCGATGCCAGGGGCCATAATAGACTGTCGCCCAGTCGTTAGTGGTAATCCTTCACGTTTGTAGTTTTAACTAATTTGACACTGGATTGACGAAGGAAGCTTTACTGTACGTTTATTAATCAGCAAAATAAATGGTTGGAAATTACAAAGGAAAAAGTAGGTTAAAACTATTTATACCATACGGGAATATTTTGTGATCGAGAGTTAGTTTTCTTTAAATGCACTGTAATAAGCAGGTTTAATTTAGTGTTTTTAGTTTTATTTACTCTAAATACGCAAATTCAACTACTTATCTAATTTGGTTTTCTCAAGGACCTGTCTTCATAAACCGTTTCGAAGCGAAAAGCTTTAAACGCGATATTACTTTTCCAACAATGTTGTAGAATTAAGATAAAACTTTCTGTTATATTAAAATTATACACTTTCATTTTGTTCACGGGATGAAATCATCAGCTTTAATTTTTTTGTATTCGACCCTACGCAAATATGAAACAAGCACAGTGCCCAACATTATTGTCTTTTTAATATATTACCCCAGCCACTAGGGGCATAAAATTCAGTAATATTAAAACAGGAGTATTAAATTAAACTGGGAAAGTATTATTTCCACAGGGTCGTTCATCCTCCATTATGCTGAGATAAAACGGAACGGGGGGGACGATTCTATTAAAGGACAAAGTTTCCTGTACTACCATAACATTATTGGAAAAGTAATACCATATTTCCAGCTTTCCAGTTTGAAGTGGTTTTATTTTACGTTGGTGTGAAATCTAGACTGAGTTAAGTTACGACTACGATAAATTTTAATCAAAGGATAACCCAGATCTAGATGTATTGGAATAATTTCGGTATTTGTAACTAAGTATAACTAAAAGTAATAAATCAGATTGACTGGTAGGGTTTAGGCGGATGTCAAAGTAAGTACAATGTTTTTTCTTTTTATTACTACTGCAAATAACTAAACTAAAATACTTTTACATACAGAGTGTCCTTCAGCAATAAATAAAATGTTATATAGCCTTATCCACGCCCATTACAATACAGAGTGTCCCGCATCCCGAAACGACACCCTGTATAAAAAATCGGCCCCTTATTGAACGCAATTAAAAACCATCCTGTAAATGATGTAGTTTAAGATGACGTCGTAACTTTAGGAAGATTGTCTCTTGATTTTCGCTTTGACCTGGATTGTCTTCACTAATAAATGAAGTGTGTGTCGCGTTTTGTAAATTCAGTGCTATCATATTAATAGAAGAATAGAATCAACATGAAATGATACTCTTCAAATAACTATTAAGTTGTTTTATTTATACGAAGACTGAAATTTATCTCGGGGTCGAAGTAAACGCTGAAATCCTTAATAAAATCTGACTCATGCAGAAATACATTATTCACAACAAAGGCTAAGTCTACTGAGATCTTCCTGGAGACCAACGCAGTCTTGAATGGTGTTTATCTTTAAATAGATTTTTATGCCATCATTGTATAGAAGGAGAGAACAAGGTTATTAATGGAATTATGGATTAACAGCGGGCCCAGGATTGATCCCTGAGGATAACATACATACTGATACTGATACCTGTCAGAAAGATAACAATATAAAAGAGACAGCATAGAAAGTGAAAGTACTAATTTAGTACTACACACAAAAGCCTTGGAGAAATCAGTATAGATCGCATCCCCTTGTTCTTAATTGTCCAACTCCTCTGCCTAAGGCACAATAAATTGTTGTTGTGGAGCAACTTCGCATAAAACCATGCTGGTTACTGCTAATAATATTCTTCACATGGCTGTAGATACAGTCAGCGACATTATTCGTATCACCGCTTTCAATTGGACAGGTTTTCCTTGTCCTCCGCATGTAAGTATTTAATCCCCCAGATTAGATTACATTGAAAACTTCCTTTATGGGGCATAATGGTGGCTGATAACGCGCGTTGTTCAAAATCCGAATAAGGCATCCGCTAAAGAGTAAAACTCGAGCCCGCATTATTCTCCATAAAGCAGGATAATAGGCACGTAAGGTTAAACAACTGCTTTTGCAGACGTAAAATTAACTGCTCTAGCTGCTATTCATTGAACAGGAAAATGACGCGGGGAATTTTACGACTGCTAGGAACGGTTCTTCTCGAAAATAATGTACGTAGCCTCTCGCAAACCATGGTCCTTGTTCTGTTAAATCTGAAATGTCGTTTATTGTTACATGCATACATAGGGTGGAGTACAATGTTTTTTTAATTTTACAGTTGCAGAGTTACAGAAGGTGTCAAATCCACAAATTCGTTGGTTTTTAATTTTGCTGCCATCGAAGGGTCGTTTTTGGCGATAAAATAGCTTGTTTCGTGTGTTTTGGCAAATACTCGCCCAAATTTGCATCGTAGAACATTTTTGACAGGAAAAATGGCTATTTATTATTATTATTATTATCATTATTATAAGAGTGAATTCTACTAACCTGAACCCGTCGGCACTGACTGCCGAGCAAATGCAGTTGGCCAGTTCCCAGAGAACGTGATCCTTCGTCGGCTTCAGCTGAAGGCTCTGCGTCAAATCCTGCAGCATCTGCCGCTTGTCGGCGTGCACACAGAACTTCCACCGGGAGAGGCTGGTCTTCCTGCCGTTCCGGGTGCACGATTCCGGCTTCTTCTTCAGCCTCTGCGATTTGCGGATTATCCACCTTTCCAGCTGTTCGACCTCTATCTCATCCATTACGTAGCGTTCTAGGAAGTCGGGGTGTGCGAACAAGAATTCCGATACTTGGTCAGCTGAAACAAACGGGGGTCGCGTTTTTAGGTGGATTTATTGTGGATTTCACGCTCGCCGACGTTTGACGTGAAATATAAACAGCGGGAGAGATGAGAAATGCGAGTTTATGGAGTATATAGAAGATTTATGGGTATAATGGCGTTTCCAGTGGGGTAAAGTGACAAACAAAATTGAAAATGTCTGTTTATTTATAAATTTGCACGTAGAATACTAAAAATATTCTTTCCACGTGTGCGAGAGTGTATTTTGCTATTAGAGTTCATTGTGTTTTAGATTACGTGGAGCAAAAATTACATGGGAATACAGGGTGTCCCACTAAAGTCGTCGAGGTACGATATTAGAGAAAGTATAGGCCCTAGAGCTTCGGGAAAAAAATTTGATTAATAAATCAACCAAGAGAAACCGCTGAACTTTTTTTCCGAAGTTCTAGGACCTTACATACTTTTCCTATTATGGTACCTCGCCGACCTTAATGGGACACCCTGTATTATTTCAGATAGCACCTTCTGCCAAACATAACCGCGAAAACTTGAAACGGGATGCATATGTACAGTTTAATATTAACAATTAGCAGTGTGGTTAGGTATACAGATTCAATACGTAGCCACCATGAAGTTATTGCGGGGCCGTTTGACTTCACTAATTAATTTCACATGGTTGTAGATAATTGCCGATTGTGAAGTTCCGCCACAAATTTAACAGGCGATAGACTCTGGCTCGGTAATCAAACAGTTGGTCTTAACGAGTTTCCGTGAGTTGTGGAAGTTTCTTGGCATTCGGGAAATCAACTGTAATTTTAAAATCCTTAAACTACAGAATAAAAAGGATAAAGTGGCGAGTGGAAGTATGATGGCGCCAAAAGTTTCTCTAATACTGGCCTCAAGGTTCTGCAACTAACTAACTTTAATCGACTATATTCACATGTCACGTGATATAAACTTGGTAGTTATTGGTAGGACAATATCAACGATCAAGTAATAATAGAATAAGTATTATACATATATCTTATATCTATATGGAAAGTAGATAATAAAAAACAAAAAAAAACTTGTTAAATTTGATTTCAAGTCGTTTATTCGAGTTTTGTTAACGAAAACCAGAGTTTTTTGGTTTCATTATGGCAGAAATGCCACAAATAAATAAATATTTCTATGACGGTCATAAAAGGGCTTTATTAACCAATTTGATATGCAAGTCAGATAATCTGACACATAATTTTGGACATCAGTCATATTTATAATACAAGTATTCATTAAAAAGGGTACTTATGTCTTTTAAATTGGAGAAATTTAAATTGATATCGATGAACGCCAACTTAGCACTAATAAAACAACGACGAAACGTCGCAGGTACTTATTTCATTTATTAATTATTTCTAAGTCACTTGCAAGGATTTAATTAATGCAGCGCTAGCAATAAATCAAAACTTTGGCTAATTCCCCTATGATGTGAAAGTTTAATGGGAGTTCGCAGGCGGCTATCTATTCCGAACAAAATCCGCAGCAGGTAAGGCTAATTTTTTACGGATGAAAGAAAGCTGCTCAGATTAATTAATTAAACGTAATTAATTAAAATTTGGACTTAAGAGAATCTCGGTGCTTACATGAATTTTTTATTGGGAAAATCTCAACATTTCTTAAATCAGAGCTTTCTCCAGTTGAAAAAAAAATTCACTCAAATGTCACTCAATTTTACTAAAACAATATAGATAATGTTAATTTTATTATTTATATTTTCCAATTTTCAGTTAAATTTATTTTTGATGCCGACAAATTATCATCGACATTGAAATTTGAATGATATTTTATGTTTCAACTATTTAAGAAAGTCAGATTATTTTGTGACTTAAAAATTAAGTCATTTCACATTCCAAACCATTTTAAAGATTGGTATAATCTTGAAATTATTTTTTCAGTAGTGACATTTTTACCCCTGAAATTGTCGATACCACTTTTTTTATTCCACTCGTATAATAGATCTGCAAAAACGTATATTCATCACAAATACATTAAATTATCCGCAGATAAAAATAAATTTCGCTGGAAAAAGCCTGAACCTTACCACCATTGAACTGAAATTTCTACATATATTAAATAATAATTCAGTGGTAAGCTTTTACAGCCTAAAGGTAACGTTAAAATAAATATTCATTCAACGTCACTATCAACTTAAAATTGAAACATGAAATGAAATTTCTGCCATAAAATTTGTTTCATCACATTTTTATTTAAAAAAAATTCTCATCTCGGCTTTGGCATAATAAATGAACTTTTGATAAAAAAAATGTACGGGTTACTGCCCGATGCGTAAAAATAATCTTTTTTTTTAACTTGACGTTCCGATGAAATATTGTGGGACACAAAGTTATACATATTTTATTTGAAAATTTCCCTCACTTTGCTGAAACCGGGCTCGCTATTTTTCATTCAAATTATTAGTGACTCGTAGCTATGTTCCTGTCAGTTTGGAGATAAAATTTTATTTTGAAGACGGACATTGTTAATATGATGCATGTAATAATTAAAGTCTGGAATTTTTTATTCATTCGGTCTAAGATACTACTACCACTACTCGCTAAAATTATATTCCCACATATACATAGATCATGGATATATTTTATTAATAATTTATAACACGATTATTATTACTGTAATTAAAATTAGATATGTACAGTGATATAAATAAAAGCTTTCAATAATAAATGCAACCCACGTCCCTTTATTGTGACAGAATTATTATCTACTGTAATTATTGTTGTTTCACACTGCTATTTTTTTTTAGTTGCATAGTTATTGTGATTAAGTTTACGAAGAATATTATTAAAACTTGATACAAAAGCTTTTAATCTTCACTTTAACAAATTTCAAGGAATATTCATCACTTTATCAAAGGACAACGTTTTTCAACGATAGATGAGACACATAGTCCTATCAATCTGCCACGGTCTAATGTTAAATTTACAAAAAATACCACCTGGAAACAAAAAATATGCTGATATAAACGGCGAAGTTAACCTAAAAAATTCATAAACGTCAAAAAAACGGTTTTTCGCTAATAAAAAAAGAACTTTAACTCCAATCGAAAAAAGTTAAATGAGAAAATTGCAGCCATAAGAAAAACCTATCGATTTGTATTTTTAAATATATCGAGATATATCGAAAAAACTGTCAAAAATCGACTTTTTTTTGTTTTTGCTGTATCTTTTGCAAATTAAGGTTTTGAAACTTGTTACTTGCTGTAAATGTAGCCCTCGGCAAGCAAAAAAGTGCCCTTTTTTAATTAAAAAACTTTAAAAATTTTTCCGAGTTATATAAAGTTTTCGAAAAAAGGTCATTTCGAAAATCGGCTCTTCTTGCTCGACAAATAGTCGTAGAGAAATGAATCTGGGCTCATTTTTTTCCTTAAGCGTTGTATTTTCATGGTAAAAAAAAGTGATAACGATTTTATTCATTTCAAGTGACCAAAAATGACTGAAAAAAGTGAAAATTTTTTGGTCGCGTTTTTCTTGAATATCTTTTTCGATTTTCATTTCTCGATATGGAATGGGATAAAAATTGAAGATTAAATAAGTATTTTTGAGAAAATTAACAATTCCCGTTACTTTTTGAGCAAATCCCGTAAATACTAAATATACCAACATTGTACTATTGCATAAAATGCAATACATTTATAACAAAATGTTTCTTTTTGCAGTTAACACAAAACATTGTCTGCGTTTGGTGCCAAATAACCACTTGGCAGCGGAGGTCTATTTATTTATACGACAGCCAAAATATTTATATCGCGGATTTCGCTTTTTATAAATAGCTCGGCATTATAATGTCGCACCAAACTAAAAACACAAATTAATTTTTTGAAGTCTATAACAGCCAGATTTTATCCTCAAACGGCATTTCTCTCTGTGGTTGGTCTAAGTCTAAAGCACTGTCTGTTTACAAATTATACAGAACGCTTACTTTTCTCTGTTTGAAAGCAAATGTATTATGTTTGAGGTAGAAAACAAATTTATTTTCCTTCTAAAAAATAATACATAAAAGGCCTCATTATATTCTCAATTAAAATATCGTTTCACGCCATTCTGGGTTAATACCTTTGTGGAACAGAGGGCAGCACATTGAAGTTAAATGTTTTTGTATACGAAAAGATCCATTATGTTAATAGACCAGGGCGGATTTGTCGAAATATTCCACTTCTTGGATGTAAGAGGGGGCAAATTAATTTTTGGTGGAATATCTTCGGTACAACTCACATCATAAAAGTGTAGATCCCTAGATCTGGGCGCGGTAATACCTATTTTATCTGAGTTTTTTACTTATATCTTGAAACCGATGCATTTTGGAAGAATATTGAAAAGGAAAAAAAGTTTTAGAATTGAATTTTGCAATATAGTGTAAGTTAAAAATGTTTAAATTTATTACCGATGTTGCAAAATAGCAATAATTTATGAAAAAAGGCAAAATAATCTTTTGGATAATTATTTAAAAATATTTTAATTGCTCTGAGGGCATTCTAATTTTGGTAAAAATACCTTTAGAGTATAATAAAACAACACACCAAATTTCATTAAAATCAATTCTATAGTTTTCGCAAAATAATTTTTTGAAAAAAATTTTGAAAAATTTTTTCAATTTTTCAAATTGTTGCACAGCATCAAATAAAGCATCTAAATCCTCAAACGGTCACCGGATTCGAATCCAGCGACCCTAAAAACGTATAGATGTCGGTTTACTTTGTTGACAGTCGATTATCTATATTTGACCTTGAACTAACCTTAACCCAGACCTGAACGGGTCAAACGTACACCGGATTCGGATTCAGCGGCCTTAAAAACACGTGGATATCAAGGTTTTGTCTGTCCGACCTACCACTTTTTTGTGGGGCTATGTTATTATAATAAAATATTTCTCTCAGTATATATTAAAACGATGCAGAGATCATATTTGTACAGGTTTATTTTTCTGATATAAATAACTGATGCTGTTATTATTAATAACGTTAATAAAAATATTTCAAATAGATCGTAATGTAAACAATGATGTTGCTTAAGTAATAAAAACAATGACAATTAATTTTCCAGGGTACATAAATAATAAGTTATAAATATAGAAATATATTATGTTTAAAAAATTAGTGGATTTTATTGTGTGGGTGCCACAACAGATAAGTTATATTTTGAATTTATCGAAAAATTCGATTCTGGTACTTCTTCATTTGATTTTTTTTAACAAATCACAGAACTTTAGAAAATGTAATAATTTAAAGTATCTACCCTCCGACAACCAGCGTCAAGCGCTTTTAATTAAATCGGAATATTCTCTCTATTCCTTCAGATTAACTCTTCCGATTGGTGTTTGCTTGTGGTTAAAAATCAGGCCTCGTTTTTCTCTTGTATTCCGTCAGAATGCATGAATAAGAATCCAGATCTGCTTCGAGATTTACGATATTGGACTCGCGAATTTTGATCAGAAGTACTTGGAACAAACGAACAAATCAATAGTAACTAGATTCAAACACGGCTTGCTTAAGGAATCGGAAAACTGAAAAATCTTGCTCTGAATTCGATAATAGAAAACTCGGTGCTTTCAGGGATGTAGAAATAGTAAAAATAAATAAACCAGAGCGTTGTGCAGTATACTAGAAAAAACAGTCTAAGTTCTTAAACAACTTGCAGTACTATTTGCTAATAAGCTCAAAAGGGACCCAAAGAATAATGATCTTCAGGAAGTTGTCAAAGCTAAATACTTAAGGCTATTACAAAACGTATTTTATTTACGAAAAACAGTTCAAAGTTTACAAAATAAAAGTAAATACGGCCATAGCGTCCAGTAAAAATATCCCTAAGGGAAGTTATATTCAATCAAACTAGCACAGATTTAACTTGTATCTCACCGCCATCATTGGTTTGAAAGTGGCCAGAGCTCTCATATATCTGATATTTCACATTCCGTGAACATCGGTTAATGCCATTAGGGCAGATTAAATTCAGTCACCAAACCTAGAACAATTAGAACCAAGTATAACCCAAATTTATCTTAAATCAATATTGGCCGCAGATGTCGAGAATTTACGGCTTAACACTGATAGAATAAGATTCTATTTGCTTCAGATAACAAATCCTGTGTCAATAGAAGGCTTTGAGGTACTCGCACGGGAATAATTTTCAAACGATAAGCGTTGTAAACACACGATGAATTTTAGCATTTTTACATCGTCACATATTAATTACGGACCAGCCATGTGGAAAATGAAAATAGTCTGCGAAAAATTACGAAAAATATGATGTAGCACAGTAACAGTTTTTAATTAAAATTGCAAAAGTGGCTTCTCATTATTAAACACACCAAAATGTGATATTCATTCCGATTTGTTACCTCTGTCTTTGGATTCAATTCAATTCATTCAATTCGTCTTGTTTTCGTTTAGTTTTGCATCAAAGTGTTGAATATTTTGCTGTTCACTCCTTTCAACTACGTTTTAAATAGGTATTAATTAATAATTAATGATTAAATAGTGATGCAAACTTATAACACAGGTAACTTTTACTACTGGAGAATATCGAGATAATAAAATTATATACGGTGTTGTTAAGAGCATGCGCATTTTACCTGTGGACGTGTACAATGCCACAAACATAATTCATGAGCCTTATTCCAGTAAATCATCCCTAAAATATTATTTTGCTCCGTATGAAGTAATTTAATATTAAACAGCAATAGAAAGTCATAAAGGGATACAACATTCATAGCTGTCGAGCACACGTGTTGTTTACCACAAGTTTCCTTCCAGTGTAAGGAAATAATTTCGTTAAACAATAATTGGTTTCTCTCCAACGGTTTTCATTTTACCATTCTCGCCAGCTGTCCTGGTTCTTTCCCTTTGCGGTTCACACGTACATATTTTACATATCTTTCATAGTTTCAGACTTTCAGGCTTCAGGCTTTGCTAAACTGGTATTAGTTACTTAATACTGCTTTAAAAAGATATATATTTATTTAAAGTAGCATTGCGTTTACCTTTTTTCGTTTTATAGTAACGCTAGAATAAGGCTTTTATAAAAAATATTGTACCTGTGATTACGTTGGAGTTGGTGAAGTCCATTTTAGTGGGTGTCCGGCTCCCCTCTTTGTTGTTCACAGGCGATCGAGACCCTGAAAAGCGAGCACAATAAATAAAAGTTAGCCTCTCACCTATAATGAGCAATAAACGTTGTTTTAGAAGACACACGTACGTAGCAATTAATATCCATTATCTGTTTATCTCGAAAATATAATTCAATTAGTACCGGATAAAACAAATATTTAGGTTCGAGATAAAGGTTCGGTTATTACGGCAGATAATTTTTATGGCTTGCATTGTTTTGTTCTTGGGATGTGTAGAATTTTAAATTTCTCTCGCTATAAACTGGAGGATACAACAAGATTTTACCACTGTTGGTAGCATTACTATGAATTAGATTAACCTTATCGTACACTGAAGAAAATGTTCTCTTGAATGAAGAGTACGAAAGTCGACAATATTCACCAAAATAAGAGAAAAGGTTTATTTATCGTAAATGAACTCTATCGGTAAGTTTTAAAGCATTCAAATAATTCTAGTCAGCGTTTAACTTTCAAATAAGAGTAAACAAACACACATTTTATTTCCCAGATTTTTTTTTTGCAAATAATTTTCAATTAATTTGGTTGAACATGATGATAACATGAAATTGTAGAAACTATTTGAGTTTACGGCTTAAAGTTTGCAATAGTCGAACGAATAAGTAACAAAGGCAATAATCATTCCAAGAAAGCCGAGCAAAGGAGTTTTAAAGCATGATAAGGTGTTTGGAATTTCTTAACTAAGTTTTGTTATCTCTTTTCTATGAGGATTAGGTACCTACATTAGGAGAAACTAACAAATAATTAGTAAGATTTTTCTTAGGACTATAAATGAGATTCTGCATCTTGTTAAAAAAAACATTTTTATAGAATAGCTCGAATAAAGTAAATGAATCAATAATATTGAGAAACGTTTTCAAATATTTCAATAAAGTTTTGATATTGTTCGAAACATTAATAAAATTTATTCGAAAGCACAGTTGTAAAATTCGTTTGCAAAACTCTGAATACGTGGATTCCTTGTAGCTCGCCTCTACATCTGTGAAGTGTTTATAGTGGTGGTCAAGGTTACCGTCGCGCAGCAGTGGAAGACGGGGTGGGAGTAGCGCATATTTACTATGCAAACTTTAATGAAAAAGTAATAAAGTTCATTTCGGACAAAAGCACAAGAATGGACTATTTCAGTAGTACTTAAAATAAAACTACCCAATTATATTTGATTTTTTTTTTATACTCTGCAATTAAATTTTTCTGCTGTCCCTGGTATGGATGTCCAGACCCGCCACTGCTTAAATGTCGAATTATTTATCTAATACCGCAACGTTCCCCAACGTAATTCCGATATTGGAGTAGATAAATACACTTAGTGGCGATATTTATCGATGTCATCCAAATGAGTGACATATTTTTCTACAATGAAAGTCATTCTAATCTACTCTGACATAAAACGAGCATATATAGGTTACCACATGGTTCAACATACAGAGATATGCAGTGGTGGCTACTGATAAATGTATTACATCACCAAATTCAAGTTTTCCGGGTATAACTTTACATTACATAAACGAAAGAGTGCTGATTACATTCAGTACACTTTGATTTTTCCTGCTGAAAATTGGAATGCGTATAAGTTTCGTATAAGGAAACAAAATTGGCAGTACTTTATGAAAAAAATGAGAGCAACCTCTAATGTAAAGAAATGTCATTTCACCAGAAACTAATAAAGTCTTAATAACATGCCTTTCAACCTTTCTAGGAGTTTATATTATTATTCCCTCCAGAAATATAAACAGGGATTTTGGTGTACAAGGCAACTTGTGGGGTTTTCCATATAAATGCAAATCAGGTATGTAAGAAAACGAAATAGGCTCTCGCACTTTCTATACGCCGAAAAAGTACAAGTTTACAACAGTTTTACTATAAAGTACACCGAGACTAACGCTATGTTTAGTTTTGCGGCACAAATGCTGTAAAGAGGAAACAATTTGACGATGTTACCTTTAGAGATAGAATACATCAGCAGCATATAAGTTAATGTAAAAAATACCAATTACGGAGCCTGACTATATTGCCTCTAAGTTCAAAATTCGGATCGTACGTCACACATACTGGCCAGGCGCTTGTCCCTGGTTATATAACTTCAAGTGATCAAAATCGACGTTGGATCGCTGCTCTAGCGGAAATGCTGCCCACAAACATCAGCTGGAAACTGGGGTGATTTTGACGAATCATCGGCCTAATGGAAGCGTTCGGTGTCTCCAACAGCTAATAAATTTTTTTTGCGTCATTCTTAGCGAATCTAACGATCACACTCACCAGAGTTAATCAAATTAATCCTCGGACAAACAGAGCGATGCAATAACTATCCCCGAATAATATTTCGCTGCACACAACATCGCTTATTAATATTTTCACTTTATCAATTAATAACTTCTGGGTAATTATTTGCTTTCCGATAACTAAATCCGTGGTGCGAATGTGGCGAACTGA
Source organism: Anoplophora glabripennis (assembly GCF_000390285.2). Lineage (NCBI taxonomy): Eukaryota > Metazoa > Arthropoda > Insecta > Coleoptera > Cerambycidae > Anoplophora > Anoplophora glabripennis. Next base: position 818,111 of record NW_019416248.1, read on the forward strand.
ATTAATTACTGCCAGGTTTGCGATTTAATGGCGAGGAGAGGCCATAATAAAAATGTTATATTGGAACGCCAAAATTGAAGTGGAGAACTAATTGTACGGTAGTTACGTTCGCCTTAAATGATACCAGGTGCTAATTAAGACGTATTATTATTCGGTACCCTGCTAGGTGCGTAAGTAGTACTTGTAAAGAAGCTGCCAAAATGTTAACGCTAACGTATGATCTCGTACTTTCAACTGCTTTCACAAAAATGGAATTTAGTTTAAGAAATTATAAATTTAGATTTCATGAATGTTCCTAGAAGAATTCAAATTATATCCTACAAGACTATTTGGTTGCTTTTTATCTGACTTCATCGTTCTAGCTTTGTACACATAGATACTACATTCATGAGCTGAAGATACAAACGTTCCTTGAAATTATCTAAATAAATTAACAAAATAGAGTAAAACAATGCTTTTACACCCAGATAAGGGTAAATGTCGTCCAACGTAGTGGTTCGCATTGATCAGAAGGGTATGAACAATAGGTAGTTTCCTAATGAGGGACCATCTTTAACAGGATTGTATTTGGGATGTTTGTTTACCAAGCCAATTTCAACAAGTTGACCTTTCAAGTTCTCGTATTTTCTTTTTATGTTTAATACTCATCCTAGGTCCAGGATGAGGAATCAGAATTCATAAAACACAACAGTTCCCGGTCGTTTTATTTACAAACAAATAAACAAAAAAATGCTTGCACCTATGTAAATAAGTAATCTACTTACTTCTGAGACTGTTTTGTTTTTAATAGTTATTTTTGTACCAAGTCAGTAAAGTGTTTCTTTATTGAACGAGCTCAGCGAGCGAAGCGAGTTCGATAAAGACCAAAAAAAGAATTTTGGTTTAAATTGACGTTTAATGAAAAATTATATGAAACTTCAAAATACGCCCATGACAATGACAAGCAAAGGTGTCCAGATTGTGAAGAACTACAAAATCGTGTTGTCGTAAGTTTTATCTGCTCCCACTATAGTAAATAGACTATAAATGCATATTTTATGAACAAATAAATAGACATATTTGATGACCATTGCATTTTATTAATTATTATGGATGAATATTTATAGTAATTGTACAGTTATTACATTTAGTACCCACCATGTCACTTGATTGCTAATACATCAACTCTTGTATTAACGTTGCCGATGTTCTTCGGAATGAATGGCCTGTATATGTTTCAGGATGTTCTAGTTTCGAAAACTGTGCAATATTATTAACTCAATTAGAAATAATAATTCAAAACCTGCAAAATTGCAACTTTTATGTAGTTTTGTTTTTAAACACCTTAGAAACGACAAAATATGAACAACCAAGGCGACTTTTCAAGATTTCGAATAATGTCAAAATGAATTGATTAAAAAATGTCAAAAAATAAAACCTAATCTTTATTTCATGAACCATAAAGGACTGTGGGAACAATAAAATGTTATACACCACGCAGCAGTTAATTATAATTTACCAGCCTCGGACTTTATTGCCAGCCCTCGCTCCGCTCGGGCGCAAAATCGTCCTCGACTGGTAAATAATACTCCTTTATGGTGTAAATAATAACTGTAACGGTGCAAGGGTTGGGTAAATATTCCAGAAATCGCTATGGTAATTAAATTTAAATACGTTACGCGTGATCAGCATATGAAGAGCGCTTCGGCTTTAACTGATGAAATGAAATTTGCCCAAAGAGTAGAAAGTGTAGAATTAGAAGACAAAAGAAAAGCTGGCTTTGATCTTCTGCCTCCATGGCTTGGTCCCTTCAAATCGGGTTGTTTCCAGAATTTACTTCCTTAAAAATGGCCCTGACCGTTCTATTTTCATGGATAATACATTTCATTTTATCTGTAACGCTGATTTCAGTAATAATTTCGTAAAGCTGGTTGAAGATATATCATTTTCTTTATAAAATGTTAGACAAAAAGACATTAAAACCCTTTCTAACGAATCTCCGATATCATAAAACTAATTAAAGCCAAAATTAAACAATCGTCCGTTCCGTCAGCGGAATAAACCTGCCTTCGATTTACTTCGGCCATCCAATCTAGCCATTAAGGAAGTCGTAATGTAATACTGCATCTTCCACGACCGTCCGGAATGGCGAAAACAAAAAGAATTAAGTGTCATCGTGTGTGAGACGTGATGGATTGCAGCGTAACCGACTTCGGCGTCCTTTATGGGTGCATATAAGGGAATTCTTCATGCTGGCTGTATTAATAAAATTTATATTAAAAACACGGAATGGATCCACATACCGGAATTTATAGTGGTATGCGAAAGTGCTCTGAAGGCGCATAGATTTCGCTTTGTGCGGTTGTAAGTCAAAAATACCGAGAAGTAGGCACTGAATGCAATCCAGGCTTTATTAGAATAAACGTGTAAGAATGTAACAAGCACTTTTTAAAAATAAGAACAAGTTTTTTAGGCAAAACCGATTTATTTTAATCAAAATCCGACTCAATACTTATATTTCTTTTTTACACAAAGTTTTCTTTTCGTTTAGTTCAGAAACCTCAAGAGCAAGATGTTACCTTTTTTTCAACCAGTCAGTTTGATGTAGACTTAACCATGCGGATAAAATTGTCAGTAAAAAGAGTAATATTTGTTCTCCCCGAGAGACATCAAACTTTAAAGCGCCCTTACGTAAAGATATAAAGCCGAACACTCTTTCGCCTCTGCTCTAACGTTAGTTGGATATATTAGGTCTGTCGGCCTTGGCTGTATAAGGATAAAGAAAAGTGTAAAAGGTCCCGAAAGTAAGAGACGCCAACTATATGAAGCAGGTTAAAGGTTAACACTAAAAGTCCTTCCTAAATATGTAACGCGGCGGGTTATACCGTTCATTAACTTTTATGACGTGTATTTCTGTATAAAGCGCATAAATGAAGATGAAATCAAATATTTCAAGGGTTAGATAAATTCTGTTCGCATTTTAGGTGGATGATTATTGTAAATCATTTGGTATTTTATAAATAAAATGCAGTATTCATCTTAACAGATATATTTTGAAGATTTTAAGCTGTTAGACTTTTTTTAATCGATTAATAATGAACAAGGCCTAGGGTCTGCTATCGGCAATGCCACAAACATAATTCGTAAGCAGCGAAATAAGAGTGGTCGCATAGATTATATCCAGTTCTTCAGAATTCACTAAAACAAATAAATCAAAATAGGGTAGTTTGAGATTATGTACCATTTAAGTTACAATCACTTAGTCGATGCACTTTCCACCCTGTATGAGTACTAACATTAGTTTATGTCCAAATGACGCGAGGCTTACGGAGTAACTTTGTACACGTGTACAGAAGTTTTGTCGCAACAAATCTAATTTATAGATGGCAACGCAACTGGGTAGACAATTTCAAGAATTTCCCGTCAAAACTTCTCTAGGTGCCCTTTAGGTCTTTCTAACTTCGCTGGCGGTCTGAGATAATATTATTTCCGACATGGCTAATTTTTTTGGCAGCAGGATATGTTTGACGTATAATGATTGCTTTTTGTGCCTTCCATTCCAAATATTTCGAATTTTCACCCCCAAGAACGACGGTGACAACATTTATCATATGCTTCGCATTGTATTAGCTATGTCCTGTCCAAATTTGGTTAGTGCAACTCTCTGGGTTTTGAAAATTCAATACCTATGAATGTTTTCAACCACGAAAATTAAATAAGGTATCTCTTTAAAGATAGGAATATAAAAAATGCTAACAATTTAAAATCCAAGTAGGTTGTAATAGAGATGATTTACAAGTTATCAAAATGAGATGTACTATAGCCCATAGGAATAGTATAGTGTAGTAGTGGACGGATGTTCCTTTCGCTGATCCTTTTGTAAAGGTTCCTATCATAAAAGTCGACAGAGTTTACGTCTGGAGATTGTTGTGGCTATGTTACCGGTTTTCCTCGTCCAATCCACCATACTTCTCCAACTATTTTCCAGAATATTTTATTATAACCACCTTATACGTTCTTTTATGTGTACATTTAAACTACACGAAATTTTGTTTCAAATAGGTGCATTAAACCGAAAGAATTCGGATTTGTTTTCTCATCACATTCCTTTCTAACTACGTAGGAAATCGAAAAATTGACAAAGTTTGAGCGGCCACATATCAGTCGATTCTCATCCAAAAATATTGTACAACCTCTTTTTTTATTAAAATTACCGTTCAAACGATTCATGTAATAAAATTGCTTGAACTTCATAGTTCCTTTTAACTCTGTTTTTTTTTTATATAATCAATAGCCTAATAGGTCTCAAATACCTTACAATTTAGTATTATTTATTTACTTAAGTTTTGAAACCGGTATAACTTCGTTCTAGTCCGTATTTTGCAATAAAAATAAAAATCTTCCTTTTAAACCGCAATTTCATACATATAATTGCTTAATGGGACTTCTCTACTGTTTCTTATCTCAGTCGAAAAATGTTGTTTCGTACAAATAATAGACCTTGGCCCCATCTTTCACGAATCAATTAGGTCTAGGTGACAGCGAACTTATATCGCAAAAAGTATTATAACTTTCTTTTTTTCTCAACTTTCTTTCATATCTCATTATTCCACATATGTTCACAATGTAATGGGAATTTATTCCTCTCGAGAAACCGCAGCTTTGCTCGTAAAAGCTGCTACGCTTGGTTATACTTTTTTTTTTTTTTTTTAAATTATTTGTACAAAATATATACACATATAAAAAAAAGAGAAAAGAGGAAAAATAAATAAATTAAAAAAAAAACGTAGAGGTAGTTTGGAAGCGTAAGTGCGTAACAAAGGTGCCGACAAATCACTCAGCCTGAAGGGTGTAGGTTCAGTAAAATATTTTAATTACAGATATCAAAAATCTAGGGCGCCACTAGCAATAAAACGCAACCCTGCTAGGAGGTTCCCAGATTGACCGGTTTTCCAAACTACGACTCTTTTTTTGCAATTAAAGTTAAAATGTTATAGTAAAGTGATGGTAAACACAACAAAAAAAAATTAAATACCATATGAAAATCTTCCGATATAGAAGAATTTTTATTAGAAGAAAGAAATAGATAATTTAAATAAATATGTATGTGGACAGATAGTTATATTTACGGCTACTTTAAAGATAGTTAAATTTAAGTACTATCTTTAGAATTTCGGGCGTGCCAATCGTGATCACGTAAGGCGTACAATCAAATATTTTAATCACATAAATACATATCACTTAATTCAAGAAATGGCGTAAAAAAAAAATAAATATAAATGCACATAAATATCGCCAAACTTATTTGAAATACAGACCAACAATCTTATTACTATGACATAAAAATAAGGAAATTTATATTTAAACACATTAAAAAAAAACTATTATAATATATGTTGTACTCAGTTGCATAGATGTTAAAATAAACTTAGCAATTAAATTTTTGAATTTGCTCCAATAGACTTTCCGTAGCAAACTTGATAATCAAAGTCACAATAAAAAAAAGAATAATAATAACGGAAAAATCTGACCTTTTGCAATGGCAATGACAAATTGCTGATCTTACAATATTCCTGGAGAGGCGAATGCTTCTTTCCTAGTTGGATCCACTTGTCCTATATAAGCGACGTCAACCAAATCGGAGGATAACAATCCGACGTTCAATAACAAGCCCCAAATGCGAGACAGCCAGTATAAAGGTGGAAGAATAGGTTCGAACGAACGAATAGGTAAATTCACGAAGCCCTAAAATAGCACGAATAATAAATGTCTTTTCTTTTTTTTTTAGATTACCACACCTAAGGCTCACACAAAAGGTTTAAATTGTTGAAAGTAGGGTAAAAAACATACTCAAGGATATAGGGCGGCTTCAATTGTAGTCCAATCTGGTATCTGGGATAAATATCTAAATGTACATAGATATATATTTCAGTGGTTCGTTAGAACTATCCTATTGGCTATAATATGAGCATCCTGTAGATTAAGGAAATAATAGTTAGAATAAGAACCACGTGGGCCAGAAAAGATTACTTACAGATCAATTGCTTTAGAATCCGACATAAGTCGTGAACTGTGATTATAGTCACACCAATACATAAATCACATTCAAAAGTGAATTTCGATAAAACTCCCAACTATATTGGAATGCACAAATCGGCACAGAACAACGAAATTCGCTTAACAACAACTGCCTGAATACTCGATAGGAAAAATCCTCGAACCTCGACCAGCAACCTTTTTGTGTGTCCAAAGAAATGTAGATAACTAACGCGGGGACAGCGTATGCGGAAGCAGAAGCATTCACGTTACATTTTTAATAAAATTTTCTTTTTATTAAACGCTCTGAGCTAATGAACTGAATTAATTAACTAGAATTGTAATTATTTATATTTACTTTAAAATGCGATTAGGAAAGAAAAAAAAATGAGTAAGATAAAAGTGCAACGTAACAAATCCCCCCCTTACTTCCTAGAGAATTTCTTAGAAATTCTCACTGTTCTAGATCATCTTGGTCAAGCGCATGTTTAAGATCTTTAACGTTCCAAATTCCTTTCAAGTTGCCTTCTAGATCTTTTAATTGGTAGGTAAATGGAGATACACGCTTATGAATAACGAAAGGACCAATGAACTTAGGTGCTAATTTAGCCGTATAATATTTTGAAGCATCAGATAATACAAAATTACGCCTATAAACTTGTTGACCAGGGATATACTGAACATTTCGCCGTCTAAAATTATATCTTGATGTACTAACTTGAGATGCTTTAAGCAATCGGTTATGAATATCATTGTACAGGTTTTGAAATCCTTGTTTACGGTTATTTATTTCCTCTTGATCATGTTTCAAGTTAAGGTCAATATTGGGATCATCCTTATAATGGTTATGATCGCCCTGTAATACCATTTCCCTGCCGAAATTTACAAAATATGGCGAATTTTTAGTTACTTCGTGCTTAGCAGACCGGATAGCACACGCAACTTTAGGTAATAATATATCCCATTTACGCTGATTGTCTCCAATAAATGATGATAACATAGTTTTCAATACACGGTTAACGCGTTCGGTTGGGTTTGCTTGCGGATGGTAATTTGCTGTGTAACGAATTTGTACAGAATATGTTCTCATTAATTTTGTAAATTCGCGACTACGAAACTGGACACCGTTGTCTACGATTATTGACGTTGGGACACCGAACATCATAAAGACATCGTTTTCTAATGCTTTTACTACAGAAGATGCAGTAGCAGACCTTAAGGGAAAGAATACTGGAAACTTAGAAAAATAATCAACAACAACTAGAATATAAAGATAACCATGAGTCGATTTCGGAAGTGGACCTACGAGATCAGCAGAAATTAATTCCCACGGTCTACTGACATATGGTCTTCCAACCATAAACCCTGGTGGAGCTTTTTGTTCAGGTTTATTACAAGAACACGTCTTGCATCGTCGAATATAATTTGCTACATCAACCCGCATTTTAGGCCAATAGTATTGATTTGATAATTTATTAAAAGTTTTATATACACCTAAATGACCAGAAGAGGGAGTATCATGAGCAATGGAGATTAGTTGTTTTCTTTCAGATCTAGGAACAACTCTTTTCCAAGAATCAATATCAACATCGGATAATTCCGGATATTTACATTCCAGATACTTATAGAGAATATTATTATTAACACGCCATTGGGAAAATTTTCTTGGATGCGAATTTACTTTGTTGATCATCCTTATATACCATGGATCTTTAATCGATAAATTATCTTTGGAATTAGCATTTATTGAATCGGAAATAACAGGAACGGATCTAGATAAATAGTCTGGTACAATGTGTTCTTTTCCTTTACGATGGACGATAGTATAATTAAATGGTTGCAAACGAACAGCCCACCTAGCGAGACGACCGGTTGGATCTTTGAGTCTGTTAAGCCAAATTAAGGATGCATGATCGGTAACCACTGTGAAATGAGTACCTTCCAGATAGTGTCTAAGTTTTTCCACTGCCCAAATTACACTAAGACATTCTCGCTCTGTAGTGGAAAAATTTCTCTCTTGCTTCGTAAGAGATCTGGATAGAAAACATATAACCTTTTCCTCATTATCAATCTGCTGAGTTAAAACAGCACCGATGCCATAACCCGAGGCATCAGTTTGCAACACAAAAGGACGGGAGAAATCTGGGCACGTTAAAATAGGAGCTGAAATAAGCCTATCTCGAATGGCTTTAAAAGCACGATCACAATCATCTGACCACTTAAAATGAGAATTTTTACAAGTTAATCGTGTCAGGGGAGCGACAATAGAAGAGAAATCGGGCACAAATCTCCGATACCAACTTGCCATACCCAAAAAACGTCTAACCTCAGTTGTATTTGTAGGAATTTTGACATTTAGAATGGCTTCAACCTTTTCGGGATCTACATGAAGACCGTTTGCATCCACAATATAACCTAGGTATTTGAGAGAGGGACGACAAAACTTACACTTTTCCTGACTAACCGTTAGTCCAGCTGCGTATAAACGATCAAACACTTGGGACAAAATCTTCATATGAGTGTCGAATTCAGGTGAAATAATAATGATATCATCCAGATATACGAACACATATGGTTCCAATTCTGGACCAAGGACAGTATCAATAAGTCGTTGCCATGTTGCAGGGGCATTAGAAAGACCAAAAGGCATCCTTTTAAAATGATATAATCCCCGACCACCCGGGACAGTGAATGCAGTTAATTCTCTACAAGATTCTTTGACAGGAACCTGCCAATAAGCGGATTTAATATCCATAGAACTTAAATATTTAGCATCACGTAAACGATCTAGGATTGCGGAGATATAAGGTAGCGGATAGGCATCCTTCTTAGTTACGGCATTTAATGCGCGATAATCAACGCAAAATCTATAACCGCCATCACGTTTCGGAACTAATAAAATGGGAGAGGACCATGAACTTTTAGATGGTTCAATTATATCTTGTTCTAACATGCTTTTAAGTTCTTCATCGATTATTTTCTGTTTAAAAGGCGAAACGGGATAGTATCTCTGTTTAATAGGACGAGCGTCGGTAATAATCTCGTGTTCCGTAAGGGTAGTATAACCTAAACTTTTCCCCATTAATTTAAATTTTTCTTCAAGAAGATTATTTAAAATATTTCTCTGGACAAGGGTCAAATTATCTTTAGCTTGAACACTGCATAAAGGAGGTGTTGGCAACAATGGACCGAAATGCCAAACATCTCTTTTAAGATCTGGAACTATATCCATAACAGTCCAGAAATCAATGCCTAAAATTAGAGTATGTTTAAGTTCAGGGACTACTAAAATATCTATAACGTGAACTTTTTCCATTAACGATACAGGAGTATGGAAAATGCCTAAAACAGAACAGCTTTGACCGTTGGCCACTGCGCAACTACTAGAATAATTCCGATCTAATTTTAAACCTAAATTTTTCAAAATATCAAAACCGGGTTGACCTACAATAGTACGTGTAGCACCTGAATCCAGAAGACCTAATAGAGGATGACCGAAAACGTGAACTCGCAAATATGGCCTATCATCATTTTTGGCATGAGAAAGAATGTAATCTATAATAGGTTTTGTAGAAGATTCAAAATGTAAAGTCGGATTTACTGTAGAGGCATCTACCCGACCACTTAATGCCTCCTTGTTACGTTTCCCGAATTATGATTACAATTTGGACAAGTTCTTATCGTAAAATTTGGTTTTTTACATCTATAGCAATATCGGCGACGTGTATCTGTACATTTACTAGATATATGACCTGGCTTATGACAATTGTAACAAATAATAGGCCTTTCAGATAAAACTTCATTTGCGGCAACACTAAAAGAAGAGGAGGGTTGATTAAATCCAGCTTCGACGTAAGCTAAATCTGGTTCCAACATAGTACTGGATTTTCTAGACGGTGGGTGATTAAAAGTTTCAACCGCAGTTTTCCGCGCTTCTAATTTCCTACCTAATTTAAGTAGTTCCTCGGTGGTACTGATTCCATCTAAAGTAAGAGCTAGTTGGGTCTGATAAAAAGGAGCAATATTATTTCGCAAGATTTTAAGTCGCGTCGCTTCTGGTATTTTGATAGTGAGCCTTTCAAATAAACCATTCATAACAGCCAAATACAGTCCAATTGATTCATTGGGACCTTGCGTTCTCTTTTTAATTTCATCGAATAATTTATCATTATAATCCGGGGGCTGAAATTCTTCCCGAAGCAAAGTTACTAACGATGGCCAATCGCGAACAGTTTTTCGTATAGAACGATACCAAATAAGTGCTTTGCCAGAAAACAAATCTATCGCTGAATTGAATAGATCTTGCTCCGTAACATTACGGGCTATACGTGTTTCCTCAACTCGTTCGAGAAAAGCACTTAAAGAAAAATTATCTATTTTACTTTCACCAGAAAATTTAATATTCCATTTCGAAACTGGCTCATAATGTAACCTAGGCGCGTGAGTTGGAGGAGTAGCTACAGGGGTTGAACGCATTACACCAGGATCAGAATCACTATCGCTATCCGAAACGTCTACTAAATCTAAATCAGGAATACCCAAGGTTTGATTAGCTAAACTACGCTCATAAGTTTTAACTTTCTTTTCAAGAGTTGATTTCAATTCTAAAATTGTAACTATTAATTTAGACCGTATTTTCTGATCGTCGTCCGAAACAGGTTTGCTACGATTTATTCGCCCCAATGCAAAAGCGTATTTAGAAAATATTTTTTTATGAATCGCGTCATTAGCACCATCAAAGTTTTGAATTAGATCTTGAATTTCAGATATCTTCTCCCCTAATGCAGTACTATCTTGTGCAAAACTGAAAGGATATGTTGGATAATCAATAGAACAACCTTCACGTTCCAACTTTAATAAATTCCGCAAAGTCTTTCGCATTAAATCAACCGTCGATACATCAGTAACGCCGCGTACCGCTAATTCATAAGTAAGTTCTTCAGAATTAAGTCTATTAACCTCGAATTGTGGGGGTGACATGTTAAATTAAATAAGACAAAAAAGAAGAAAAAAAAATACCTAAGAAAATCTAATCAACAATCCAAATGGAATGTCCAGATAAAATGCAATAAAATTATTATGACTAAATGTAAACAACCCTAATCCCTTATTACTAGAGCAGTACAAAAACGAAAACAAAATGAATAAATAAAAGTTAGAAAAGACCCTAATAATTAATAATACTTAACTGTCCTATCTGTACGTCGAATTTCAACAGAATGATCGAAATAGTACGATCCAACAAGGAAGAAGCAAAAATGATTTATACTGTAATATAAAAATTAATAATTACGTTTATATTTAATAATATTTAAATATTTGGCTAAGTTTTCTTTTCTTCGGGGGCCCCACGTTGGGCGCCAATTTTTGCTACGCTTGGTTATACTTTTTTTTTTTTTAAAAAAATTATTTGTACAAAATATATACACATATATGAAAAAAAGAGAAAAGGGGAAAAATAAATAAATTAAAAAAAAAACGTAGAGGTAGTTTGGAAGCGTAAGTGCGTAACAAAGGTGCCGACAAATCACTCAGCCTGAAGGGTGTAGGTTCAGTAAAATATTTTAATTACAGATATCAAAAATCTAGGGCGCCACTAGCAATAAAACGCAACCCTGCTAGGAGGTTCCCAGATTGACCGGTTTTCCAAACTACGACTCTTTTTTTGCAATTAAAGTTAAAATGTTATAGTAAAGTGATGGTAAACACAACAAAAAAAAATTAAATACCATATGAAAATCTTCCGATATAGAAGAATTTTTATTAGAAGAAAGAAATAGATAATTTAAATAAATATGTATGTGGACAGATAGTTATATTTACGGCTACTTTAAAGATAGTTAAATTTAAGTACTATCTTTAGAATTTCGGGCGTGCCAATCGTGATCACGTAAGGCGTACAATCAAATATTTTAATCACATAAATACATATCACTTAATTCAAGAAATGGCGTAAAAAAAAAATAAATATAAATGCACATAAATATCGCCAAACTTATTTGAAATACAGACCAACAATCTTATTACTATGACATAAAAATAAGGAAATTTATATTTAAACACATTAAAAAAAAACTATTATAATATATGTTGTACTCAGTTGCATAGATGTTAAAATAAACTTAGCAATTAAATTTTTGAATTTGCTCCAATAGACTTTCCGTAGCAAACTTGATAATCAAAGTCACAATAAAAAAAAGAATAATAATAACGGAAAAATCTGACCTTTTGCAATGGCAATGACAAATTGCTGATCTTACAATATTCCTGGAGAGGCGAATGCTTCTTTCCTAGTTGGATCCACTTGTCCTATATAAGCGACGTCAACCAAATCGGAGGATAACAATCCGACGTTCAATAACAAGCCCCAAATGCGAGACAGCCAGTATAAAGGTGGAAGAATAGGTTCGAACGAACGAATAGGTAAATTCACGAAGCCCTAAAATAGCACGAATAATAAATGTCTTTTCTTTTTTTTTGAGATTACCACACCTAAGGCTCACACAAAAGGTTTAAATTGTTGAAAGTAGGGTAAAAAAAATACTCAAGGATATAGGGCGGCTTCAATTGTAGTCCAATCTGGTATCTGGGATAAATATCTAAATGTACATAGATATATATTTCAGTGGTTCGTTAGAACTATCCTATTGGCTATAATATGAGCATCCTGTAGATTAAGGAAATAATAGTTAGAATAAGAACCACGTGGGCCAGAAAAGATTACTTACAGATCAATTGCTTTAGAATCCGACATAAGTCGTGAACTGTGATTATAGTCACACCAATACATAAATCACATTCAAAAGTGAATTTCGATAAAACTCCCAACTATATTGGAATGCACAAATCGGCACAGAACAACGAAATTCGCTTAACAACAACTGCCTGAATACTCGATAGGAAAAATCCTCGAACCTCGACCAGCAACCTTTTTGTGTGTCCAAAGAAATGTAGATAACTAACGCGGGGACAGCGTATGCGGAAGCAGAAGCATTCACGTTACATTTTTAATAAAATTTTCTTTTTATTAAACGCTCTGAGCTAATGAACTGAATTAATTAACTAGAATTGTAATTATTTATATTTACTTTAAAATGCGATTAGGAAAGAAAAAAAAAATTAGTAAGATAAAAGTGCAACGTAACAAATCCCCGAAACTTTCCAAGTTGGAGCGTTTCTGGATGTGGAATACAGCAGGTGCTTCATTTGTCTTTCCGAACTTACAGGAATATCACTGTTCCAAGCAAAGAATGAATCTCTGGTCTAGTCCATCACACATAGATTTTTTTGTGCCGTGGGGATGTGCATAGATATTGCCGGATATATATTTCTCGTATCAGATTTTAAATAAATAACGACCAAAAATATTTGCTTTCACTGACATTCCATTCACTGCGTCAAAATACAGTGTCTGTTCTTTCTATTTGTTGAGTGACATATTGCATTTGCCGCCTCAACTGAAAATACTTCAGGGGGATAGAAGAACTGGGAGCAGTATTAATTAAAAACGACAGAACCAATGACGTTGTGAAGGGAACTGAATTAGAATTTTAAATTACACCGACGCCGAACGTCAGGTGTCCACGAAAATGAAGCCGCTATTATTAGAATCTTTACTTAAAATGTCGCTCCTCTTACAATGCGTAATACCTGTTTGTACCATAAAAACATATTGGCATTTTTTTTCATACTTCTTTGTATGTATATGTTTGAATTCCTTGGTTAATATTAGGTAGAGTTTATTAAATATAAAGGGTGATTCACTATATTTTGACCCCCACCTTTAACTTTATTGTTTTAAGTTATAAAAAAATGTGAAATACAAAAGTTGCACGATTTTTTATGAAGTTTTCGAAAATGATAGTACAAAAACAAATGAAGTCCAAACAAAATGGTCGCGGATGTTAACTTGGTTAATTTAAATGGAACACCCTGTATATTTTTGCATACTTGAATAGAACGCTCCCTGTCTAGTATAGTCATATAGGGTTTGTTGGGTCCATCTCTAACAATAATCGAAAACGAAAAGAAGGTCTTTTATTAAGAAAATAAGACATTCTGCTTTTTTTCCAATTACGTAAGGATTTACGGATTTAGTTGTAATATTTTGACATATCGGACATTGATATAGTCCAAAATGCGTATAGGTATTCTAACTAAATCTCACTAATTAGGTCGTAAGAGGCCTCATGGACAATGTTATATGGTAGGCTGTGACAGTGACAGTTAGTAATGTCGTGATAACACTGTTATTGATTGACAGTTTGTATTATTTAATCAAAATGGGTTCCACAGAAGTAGGAAACTGAAATATTATTAGGAATTAAAATGAGTATAGAGAATAACTTACTCTATGTATTTTTATTTCAAAGAAGTATAATTTGGATAAGTAAGTATCTCTAGAGACCACATTCCATGTGGAACATGTCTAATTTACTTCATTTTCACCCTAATGGTACACCAAATTTTATTTAAGAAAGGTATGCGATGTTCTTTTTTCCTTGAAACCTTTATTGCCACTTAGCGCAGAATGGGGAAAACCACACTAATTTGGGGTCGTATCAAACTACATTCTCGAATGATGATGTGCGTTTCGATGGCGAAAAATAGGTATTTTTTTGAGTGGGTCATTATTAAATATGGAGAAAATTATTTTAAATAAAAAAGTTATGAAAAACTTGCTCTGTTAAAATAGTATATTGTGGCGACAATGTATCAAGAAAAGTTGTTTTATGGCGAAATACAAAATTTTGCGATCTTAAGACTCGGAGATTAATTATGTCATAGCATGGTTGGTATTTAAGATCCGTTATTGGAAAATTTTCCAGCGGGAGATTAATTTGAAGGACGTTAAGGATGTGTCCTTTTCATTATAAGTTTTAACGAGACGAATTTCATGCTAAATATTCCGCAACTTTTTTATAACTGACGTAAAGCCACTCCGCTAAGAAACAATTTTTGACATATTAAAAGGTAGATATTATTCCCCAAGATGAAATTAATTACTTTCTCGTGCAAAGCAAAAAATCTAGAACTATGACAAAAGATCGTGAGAGTGAAATGCCAGTATAACCACGTGAGAATTTGCCACACTTGCTCGTCCGTCAAACACTCACTTGATTATAATGACTTATGTCACTCACCTGTAATATAATCTATTATTTTTTTTGTTCAATAACACAGGATTTCTGTGTTTGACGGAAAAGAAATATTTACAGCCTGTTCGGACGTAATTCTTACCCATACGTTGCCTGATTGGTGATAAACTGATAATAACTAGATAAAAAATTATATTAAATCCGAGGATTATCTAGTTAAAAAATAAGGGCGTTATGATTATAATATTATTAGTTATCAACCTGATATTGATATCTCATTGCTCGTACAAACATTACATATAATCAATACGTTTATAAGGATTGTAGCGAAATGTTATGAATCAGTACTAGAAAAATTTTCTCTGCATACTTATGTTAACAGAGGTATTTTCTTAATAACAGTTATTAAACTTTAAGTGCAATGCTGTCGTCGAAGTTGAAGCTTGTTCTTCATAAAAATGACAAAACTGCAAAAATATACACTAAGCCACAAGCCAAAGATAAGATTATCTGTAATTTTAATCAGATAATCCATTGGTATCCCATTTCAATTAAAAGTCCTAGTGTATTTGTTTGTTCAAACCTCCATATTCATAAAAAATGTTACAGGTGATATATTTATAGACATTTCAGTAAATTTCTGTAATTTATAGCATGGTTTTAAGTACCTACAAATATACATTTACGCAAATTGCATATTAAATGAACGGGAAATGCTGGTCATATAAAATTTTCATTTCGCTTCGTTGCAGCAAAGGTTCACCGCAAACGCAGGTTGCAGAATTGCTGGGGAAATTTTGCAGTCATATTAATTTCCAATGGAATAAGCACGATTCCCTGCAGGGTCATTGCAAATCCGTCAGGGCACCAAATTATTCCGTGTAAGTAAACCAGATAGCTCTGTAAACATACAACAAAAAAGTTGCAATTTGTAGTGGCTCGTGCTGAATTCTAGCTACTATTTCCCGAGCTCATTCGCCGCATTGGAAATGGAATTAAGTTCAGTATCAAAGTAAATCAAATTTCAGTTGTAAACTTTCGAGGATAATTCAGTTCGACAAAAATTAAAGTTTGAAGAAAAGTTCGCTTCTTTCAAGATTTCTTACCCAACGAAGGATATTTTTGACTCGCGGGGTGTTGATTGCAAACAAAATTAAAGTTCAATCAACGCTAGCACTGCATTAAAGTTAGTCATGTGATTTAAAACAAAACATAATAATGTAATCACGATTTATTCAAGACAGTGTCAAAATTTAACAAGCGACAAGCTAAAATCAAAACAAATAACATCATATTGCGAAGACAGGGGTAGAAAAGGCGATGAAAATTTAATTTTTCAAATAAAAATAATCCTGACAGTCGACTAGTGACGTCCTTGTTATGTCTGCATTGATTTGGGCCCTTAAAATCCGTATAAAATAATGGTTTCCACACTCCTGGATCTGTAATAGGCATTTTCGTCTTCTAACTTAAAATCTGTTAAAAAGCTCGTTATTTTTTCACTTTGTATTATTTCTATTAAAAGGTAGCGATAATTTTATATACAGTGTTATTACTTATAGTATGACATTAATTTATTTTGGGAATATTATTGTAATGGTAAGTTGAGTGAAAATTGAAACGACATTAGAAAAGGAAATTATTTGCCTAAATGTAAAACTATGTGCATCCTTCCTGTTTGAAAATCTGGTATAAAAGGGAATAATTATTCCCCTAAATATATTATTTAACTAACCATTGATTTTGATAAAATAAAATATTTATACACCAAAAATTTAAATCACGGTTTCCGGTATGATAAGAGTTTGGATAAAGGGGAAGAAGGAATTCAATTTACAATTAAAATATTTATTTTGTTGTAATGGCATCAAGCTTATTTACACAACTAAAGAAATCATTTTATATTCATAAATAAACCGCCGTTTTAAATATTATATGCATGTTTATATTAAAATACATGTGTTTGACATAGTACAAAACGTTTAATAAATAAAGTTTAAATCACGAGCGACTAGGAATTTTTTTTATAGGCAAATTTTATGAAACAAACATTAACAAAATCCCAGTTGGTATTTGCGAAATAACTATTATTTTATTTTGTTCTATCAGTTCTGCTTTGTGTTGCCTTGTTTGTTCTGCACAGAGTAAGACTAAAAATGTGCGAAAACGAATTTAAACAATAAAAACTTCCTTTGGACGTAGAAGAATATGCACTACAGGCCGTTGCCCAAACAATCGCGCAATTGTACGTTAACATGTACCTGTCTGCCTCTGATCAGAAGCTTCGCATCGATCAATTTATTCGATACGAATCTGGCGGCACCTTAATGCTTACTCTGTCGGCCTAGCGTGCATCAGTTTTGAAATATATTTACGAGATATTAATTCCGGCTGATGCTAAAAGCAATTAATATATTTTATTTGAATACACACGCTAGGATTGGAGCTCTAGTCGAAATAAAATTACCAGGCAACTATTTAAATGCGAAGTATAAATTTATTTAATCCGTCTATAAATATACTGAGGCTGTAAAGAAACTAATTTGCGTAAGGCTTTCGCCTTTAAACAAACACTAGTTGACTTAATTTATTGACAACTTTTCTACGTCAGTACAAAGTTTGTATACAAAGCGGTGTCGTTAACACTTAAAAAATTTAAATTACTTAAAATGAATGTAAAAATATGTCGATGGACAAGCCATTTATTCTATGTCTTCTTTTATTAAATTCGCAATAGATACGTCACCAAAATTTCTCTTTTCTGAAGAATATTTGTATTTCTGTAGGCACTAATTTTTTTAAAGAATTTTCTGACCATCAAGTAATTTGCGTAATTGAAAATTAATTTACTAGGCTACAGTTATTTACTTAAAAAATATGACGTACACAATTCATTGTAATTAAATTTTGGTCTCTAGATGATCACTACAATATCATAAAGCTCGCTTTATAGAGAAATAGGGTATAACCATGTAAGCTATTGGTTCTAATTAAGTTAAAGCAATCTTCAGAAATGGGTATTAGTAATCTTGCAGAGAGGATGGACAGTCTTTTACCATAATTAGGTTACAGTAATGGAGGATTATTGATTATAATTTCGTTTGGTAAGGAACATGCTTGTTTCTATAATTGCTATATTACCAAAACGAATAAACAGGCAAATAATATATTAATGAATGAAATTTAATTAAAAAAGCAGAGCAATAATAAGTGGATAATACTAATTTTCAAATTTGTTAATTCGGAGCTAGGTTCTCACGTTTAACCATTCTTGCGAGTATAAAATTCTACTTAAAACACAAATAACTATATTTTGGAAATGGAGAGCTGAACAAGCAAGGAAAAATATGGATCAACAAATATCTGTTTAATATACTAGTCATATTCCGATGTTTATAATAGATTGTTCAATAAATCTAACGATTTTTAGATAATTCTAGTGTAGAACAAATAGTCGTATCAACAAAACAACAATTATATCAGCAGAAATATTTATTACGGTACCGCGATAATAGAATGAAAATTCTCATCTAAGTTCGATATTTGAAAGAAATCTACATAGATGCTAATGCATTTTGTATTGCTTCGCCGTAAATTAATTCAATATCCATTAACGCTGCATACACAGGTAACTTCGAACACTTGTAAAACTGATGTAAACGATAAACCACAGTAATAAGAGCGCTATGAAAACCACAGTAATAATTACCTTACTTTCCAAATCGACCGTTTAGCTTAAATTATTTTCTAATAAATTGAAGCTTAACCCTATAAAATAATTAGCCTTAAAGTTTGGATTCCCATTAAAACGAACTTTTGACATTAATCCAAAAATTAATTCTACTTGATTTTTTAATGCCATAATCTTATCTGAGTCAGTAAACAAACATAACATACACTCGTATATTGTTCTAAATCGTACTGTGTTGTTTTTGAACATTTTGAAAATTCAAAATTCAACAGTTCCAGTCAAACGTACTAAATCTCAATTATTCCTTACTGGGTTCTTCGAATGTGTCTTACTCACATACAAATGTTGGTATTTTGTGGAAGCCTTATTTTATTTTCAATCCACGTAAAAAAGTTATACTCCTCAGAAACTCCAGTTTATGTTTCAACAAACTTTTCCTTAATGATACCCCAAAGTTAGTCTGCTTTATTAGACCGAAGTTTCAATGATTCGTATTATTATCTAAATCTAAAGTCATCGAAAGCAGCAACGCCTTATTGTTACTTTGTGTTTTGTCCAGGGAAAGAAAACTAGACAAAAACATACCAAGACTGAATTCTCACAAGATTTTTTATTTTTGTTTGTGTATGTTACGTGTGCCAAAAGTTATATTTTAGTTCAATTTGAACATAGAATAGTACCCGATATCTGTTCAGAAAATACACCGATGAGAAAATGGTAGTAGATTGATGTTCGTTTTTTTTTCTGAACAGACCCGTCTACACTGTAATAAAACAAATATCTGCTATGTTTATAGATTTCCATATAATATTTTCGTTAAATGAACGATATAATATTTTCGTTAAATGAACGTTAATAAAAGAAATATGGTACATCTCATAGTTATAACTTATTACTTTTATTTTAAATTGTAATAACAATATTTGAAAAGATGTCAGATTTTAAGGATTGTGTTAAAAACAAGATATTTAAAAAAAAATAAGTTGAGGTACAATGAAACGCCACAATTTTGCTTTCATTGTATTAAAAAAATAAATCTAATGTCAATATCCTCACTGATTTACGTTGTACAATTTATTTAATGGAACAAACAAACTGTGTAATTCCTATTTTCAGTAGACTGCTATTTCATTACAATAATAACATATATTTATTATTACGCAGCTTTGTGTACAACAAATTAAAATTATTACCGGCTAAATTTCTGTAATACCGCAAAAAATGGTCATCGCAGTTAAAATATAAATTCAATGCTATAGATAAATTTCCTTTCCATAGCTACTCATTACATTACAACGATTAAACAGTAAAGAATAATTTTAATACATGATCTTGATGTATGTGTACGCTATTCTCTACCTATATCTAGACTGTCCAAGATTGTTATATGACATACTATGTATAACGAGACTAGGAAAACACAGTGAAACACTTAAATCTGTAATTGTCCTGAGGATGTCACGATAAGTGACGAAACGTCGACAATTGAGAAAATTTGCTGTTTTTCTTTGAAATTTGGCCTCTAATCTTCCCACTATTGACAACAAACTGAATAATTTTAATGTTTTTGATATTATTTGTATTTAGCATCATTTCTAAAAGTGGATCTAATTATACTTATTTACGAAACGAATAAAATTATTTACTTGAAAAATTTATGACTAAGGTAGGCGAGATGCGTAGTTATCGCAATATGTATTTTTTAAGTCATATTGCAGTAAAATTAGATTTACTTACATATTGTGAGTTGATTACCACTGAATATGGAGTTTGATACAAGTGCAATTAAAAAAATAACTAAATAGAAACTAGCTTTTAGAAATAATATTTCTTAAAAGTAGGCGTTTTTATTTAAAAAAATACAATTTTTATGCTAAATACGTTATAAATCCGCTACAAAGTTGCTAGTGGGGTAAATTTTGTAAAAGCAAATTCATCAATCAAAAATACAGTGACGTAGCTGCTGATTAAAATATTTTACGTAATATCTACATAATTGTATATTCGCACACTGACTAACCTTGAGGTTAAAAAACGTCAATGTAACGATAAACACCTTAAACGAATTGGAATATTAAAAACCCGCTTTAGAAAATCGTAGTAAAGCTGTTACAGAATGGAATATTTATGAGAGATGCTCTTTTAGGCAGTCAAGGGTGACAACTGGCTAATTATCATAAATATTAATCCCCAACAAATTGGTGATAAATTCAACTTTCTTAAATTGACGAAGGATGGAACTGTTTACTATTAACATTCATTTCTAGTGTTTATGTGTTTATTAATATTGTATTAATTATTTTGCAATGCACAGAATTTGGTTACACCTTGGCAAAATTAATATTTCTAGAAGTAATTTTTAGTATCAACTGACACTAGTGACTGTATTTTTAGTTACAATAGAGGGAAGCAACAAATGATTTGATCAGTGCTGGATCAAATGACAACTTAATCAAATTGAAACTTAATTGAATAATTTTTAAAGCAAGAAATACATTTTGTTTCCATGAACTTTTCCTAATGTGTACACAAATCATTATTATCGAATAAGTTGGGGAATTATTACAGGTATAAATTCATTTTAACCTGACAGGCATTAAGATAATATTTGTCAGCTGTTTGGAGAAAGATAAACGTGTATAATTAATGTCTGAATACGTGTTAATGTCATGAAATTCGGAAGTAAATGTTTGGATTATGGTATTGGCAGCAACTTTTAATAAATTTACGTTTTCACGAAAAAATAGGTTTATTATAGAGCGACAAATAAAGGGTTTCAGAAATAATTATTAATTCAACTGGACGAATCATACTGTTTCTAATTGTACCTACACCTAACCATGTACAATAAATGTAATTTTGTTTAAAATTATAGGGTTGTGTTGAAATGAACGAGACAAAAATTAATTTTGTGTTTGGTTGTCAATGTTACAAGCAGAGTAATTTTTATTTTGTACTATGCAGATACTTTTCTTAACATATTTATGTTTAGTATGGTATTTAATATGACAATTGAAATGGGATTTTCCAGCAAATAATTTGGTACGTTAATAGTACTAATACTTTTCTTGGAATTATAAAACAGAAAACGATAAAAATGTTGATTAAATTCTTGAAATGTTTTGACATAGGTTCGCAATTACATCTTAATAAAGTGAAATTTCTAGAGGTAATACAAATCTTGTAAACACTGAATAATATAGTCACTAACTATTAGAAATTTTGCAAAAAAAAAAGGAGTTTTATATATCACATTTAAAATTATATGTTTTTAGTATTAATTAATAAGGAAGACATTTATAAATATACTTTGTACTCCAATCCATAAGGGCCAGTCTTTTAGTTTCCGACTAAAATATTCTAAATAAATGAGGAACACCTTATATTTTTTATCTATCTAGAGTGCGTGGAAAATAGTCACTTTATTTTACATATTTTTGCATTTACAACCAAATAGCCAAAAACTGTTATATATACACGCTCAGAATTATATGGATAAAAATGAACATATTTCATACCAATTTTGTAGCTGTAATAGAGTTTGTAAGGACCAGTATAGCCTTTATAATTATATTATTTTAACAAATTTTTGCAGATTGTTGTTTACAATTATTTACTACTCGGGACAGTATTTTTTCTTTTTTTAAGAATGGAATATTTACAGAGATAGCACTCGCTTCTGTTTTGCTTAAAAATAAAAAATGAAGAGCTTTTGAGATAAATGACCTTCACAGTACTAAAGGCAATAGTTCGACTTATCGTCAGTAAAAATTTGGAATATTTTTATAAATTAACAAACAAATTATGACGAGTTAAAGTGAGAGGTATCAATTTTGTGGGCAGAAAACCGTGATTTTTTCAACATTTTCATTAATAACTAAAAAATGAGATAACGAAACTAACTGAAATTTTAGCACACAATAGAGTAATAGTGAGACTGTATATGGTCCAAATTTCAAATTATTTTGCAACTACGTTTTCTTAATATCGGTTTCCAAACTCAGGGGTCTATTTCATTTATTTCGATAGTAGTCAGTTCGGATATACAGACATATTCGTTGTCCAAATTTCAAAGAAAAGCTTACGAAATACTATTTTTCTGATTAAGAACGTTTTTTGAACGATAGCAAAAGTTCACATTTTCTAAAATTTTAAAGGCATATCTTTAAAAGTGTAGATCTCAGATACCACATCTACGAACCCTTTACAATTCAAAAGAATTTTTCATTAAAAAAAATTATTAATTAATACACAACAATATTTTCAGGATTATGATATGTACCTACTAAATCAAAACAAAAACTTTTGAGAACTTAAGAGAACTTTTAGCGTTTAAACAAAGCAATAGGAGAGAAGCTTACCAAATGTGTGTTACCGATTTCAAACTTTGTCAGTAAATTTTAGCGAAAATCTTAACGTTTGGAGTTCTACTCCCAAAATTTAAATGACACCCCTTCAAAAACAAACAAAAACTCTATAACCACCACTATCGCGTTCGAAACGTATCTCATTTCCTGGACAATCATTCCACCATACAAATACCAACCAAGGAACCCTTATCATGCTGTATACAACTCACTTTTAGTGTGTCTTCCCCTGCATAGAGTGACGATGGTTCGCGTGAGAGCAGTCCACATGTCATCGCGGTTCTGCGGGCGCACAACGCGTACAATCCATAGCACACTGCGATACTGGCGGCC
Organism: Anoplophora glabripennis; assembly: GCF_000390285.2. Classification (NCBI taxonomy): domain Eukaryota; kingdom Metazoa; phylum Arthropoda; class Insecta; order Coleoptera; family Cerambycidae; genus Anoplophora; species Anoplophora glabripennis. Next base: position 841,615 of record NW_019416248.1, read on the forward strand.
GACGCCGCCGATGGGCGTCGCGGAACGTCTTGATAAGCGACGAAACATGCGTGCGCGCTCGCGTTTTCGCTTAACGCTCCTCGCGCCCTACGAACTCTTATTAACCCTTTTCTGGCGGATTAAAGGTAGACTAGAGACAGATAGCGGATAAATCGCGGTCAGATTGGGGTCAGGGAGTAATAGTCCCGTCTTTTGTTTGCGGCGAAAAATATGGGTGTGTAAATTACACAAAATTTAAGTTTCAAAAGTGAAAATTAATACATCGACATAGGGCGAAAATTAAAAAAAGAGCTCCGGCATATTCAGGTTTGGCGATCTAGGTAAAAAATGACTTTATACTCTCATTGCTAAAATAAAGTACTTTATCTATCGTTCTTACGTCGCTGTTTGTATTAATATCCTACAATGTACGTATATTTTTAGCTCTAACTTAATTGATTTAAAAATAGGAATTTTATTTCAATATTATCACATTTCTACAAACACAAAGTAAGATAAGAGGGCTTTGTTCCTAAGAACAAACCAACGTTTGCCTTAGTAAATTTTCCATGTAAGATTACTTATCAACAATGTCGATGCGGTTGCCTTTGCCAAGATCGGAACATTCTATTTCTGTTTTATATTGAAAACGTGCTTATAAATATTTTCAAATAACTTTGGCGTCGTCGAAAAGATAAATTATGCATCCGATTTCTTGCCAGATAATAAAACTCCCGTGAGTTGTCTGTAATTAAAGTAAATATAAGCACCGCTAATTAAAACTAAATATAAATTGGCTACGCTTATGTTTCCAGAGCGGAAATTCTTGTCAATTTACGCTAAGTTATTTTTAAATGCACAATAGCATTTCAGCAGTGTCGATACCACTTTAAAAATGAAGATGAGTTTACTGTCATCTTTTTTATTTGTTTCTTTCTGAGAAATATGACAAAAATTATTTCTCAAAAAAAATCTTGTCAAAAAACCGCAATATCATAGAAACATTTAAATTTTGTTCTTTGCAAATGCAGTGTTTGGTTTCAAATCTTTCGATAATAGCACATTTCCCGTTTAAGAAAATCTCATAGGCAATGTTTGCTTCTAGAAATTCCCTCATAAATTGGCATCCTTTGACTCGTCTTCATTTCGAGTTGCACTTCGAAAATGAGCCATTACAGTAAAGGCATCTTGTTCTGAAGTAAAAGACATGCGTTCATGTAACCTTTATCTCGAGATGCAGCTAATTGGCTGACTTTTGCTAGCGAATGGTTATGTTTAGTTCTCCCTTCTCTCTCTGTCCTTTGTAGTTACTTCTCTGTTGGTTATAGTTCTGCATAAAACTAGTTCAAGGCTATGGTATATACAGGGTGTTTTTAAATGAAGTAGCAAAAATTGTACCAGTGAATGTAGAGCCAAAAATAAGAGGATTGAAGTAAAAATACCTTATATGAAAGTTGCACCCCTGAGGCGATATACCCTCTTAAAAGAGGGGATTGAAATTTACGTTTTAATTTTTTTCTTTAACATGGGGAACGCTAGAGACACGAAACTTGGTATGAGCATCCTACTAATAAAGAGACAACTTTTCAATATTTGTTCGATCATTGGCGTATTTTATAAAGGAGTGAAACAGTCAACCCCATTGCAATATTTTATTAGAAATTTTTTATATGAAGCAAATTATTTATTTAAAAATATTTGTTGCGAAAACTGATTTATTGCGCAATTTTTTTACCTCTTGTAATTGTTCGATAAAACAGATAGTTTTCTAGTAAAAAAATTAAATGCGTCATCGTTCACTAAAGGGGTAATTGCGAAAATTTGTAAAAATAAAAATGCGGATGTCATAACAAATAAATTGTTATTTATCATATTAAAAATTGATACTTTCCGTCGATAAGCTGGTAATTTAATAAGACATTAAGAATAATTTGCTATTAATTAATGAAAAATGTTTGACAAAATATGACTATGGGAAATGTATTAGGTAAAGTTATTTATCTGAAATAAAATTTAATACAAACGAAAAACAAGAAATGCAAAATTAAATTTAAAGAATATTCTCGAAATAATTTCCATTTTGCTGGAAGCATAACCTAATATACGTCTGTTAAAGTTATAACGCACTCGCACAAACAGTTCTTCTAAGATACTCGGCCGCTCCAAGCCTGTGTGGATGAATAAAAGGACCTACTAGAGTATTTCCTACAATTCCAATCCAAACGTTTAAACTGAAATTATGTTGGCATCTTGAAACAAATATTTCATGGGTATTTTCTTCCGACCATGAATGAACATTATGAAGATTTACTGCACCTACTCTAGGAAAATTTGCTTCATCGGTGAAAAGTATATTCATTGGAAAATTTAAGTTATGACTGGAAATATTAATGTACCATTGACAAAAATCCACGCGGTTAGGTAAATCAGGGTCATTCAATTCTTGCACGGGTTGATGGTGAAAAGGGTATAAAAGATTTTCATGAGCTACATTCCACACAAGACTGTGAGAAACTTGCAGTTGCCTGGACACCTGTCTTGTGCTTGTACCATAGTCTTGTTCTAGATGTTCCAGTATAGCTGCCTCAGTTCAACAGTTCGGACATTATGCCTTCTTCCGGCACCCTCACGATTGGGCTGAATTTTATCAGTTTCGCGAAGCCTTCTTTCCACCGAGGCCAATGTTTGTCTATGAGGAATCGGTCGGTTTGGATATCTTTAGTGGTATAATCTTACTGCAGCGTTACTATTTAAGAGGGTATATCGCCTCAGGGATGCAACTTTCATATTCACTGAGACTATTTTTGCTACTTGTATTCCACATTATTTCAAACATTAAAAACGTGCGCTATATCTGAAGTTATTCCGATAAAAACTGCCGGTATGAGAATCCTGGATTTGGGTTAGACTAACACATTTCCCTAATCCCACGGGACGCCGAAGAAGGGGAAAATCAATTCGACATTCAGATCTACGACTTCCCTAACTCGAAGAAAGTGCAATTACGCCTCGCGCCTGTCACCAGGGGAAATGTGTACCTTTCGGGAACGGGAAAATCATAAATAATAACGCGAAGTCTTATGAATTCTCAATCGCAACAAACGAGTACAGTTGGATACCGAAGAAAGGAATCGTTAATGGAACGGAGCGAAGGCGAGATGGCGAATAATATGCAATAATAGCTAATGGCGCGACTGTAACTTTGATAAATGATGTATGTACATTTTTGTCGGTTTTTGTTGAATATGCAGACGCCTGAGAATAAAAAGTTAATAAACGTTGGTTTTGCGTTTCCTGTTAATTCACTCTACCAAAAAATTGTCCGCGTATGCTGTTCCATTCATTTAATGAATGAAAGCACTCAGGGGAAATTTTTTTACATTACCTAAAGTTTGTTAGTTCAAACAGGGTGAAATTTGCGACCCCTTTTTTATGTCGCGTTGTAATATATCTACCCTAATTAAATTTAAAAGGATTTTATCCAGTCCAACATTAAAAGAATATACATTCGTACTCTGGTAATTGGTTTTTCTCCGGATAAGAAACAGGACATTATTTTCCAAATATATACACAACAATATTTACTTAACAATCCTTTCTCAGTATATGTGTAATGTTAGTTATAAATTTGGATACTCTAATTTCAAAAATCGTTATTTATTACGAGATTTTAAAAATATTACAAGGGTTCCATAAATTATAAAGAAACAGAAGGTGTATCTTAAAAGGCCATTCATATTTACCACTATGCAACCAACAAAGCGTGCTGGTAAAATTAAACAGGTGTATATCTGGTTGCATACAATTAGGAGTTAACAACACCAGATATTAGCTTTATTATACTATGCTTCTATATCTTAAATACTGCATACATTTATCGTATTTTATGTGTTTGACCTTATTACAGAGACGAAAGGAAGATTTTTAACCATTCAGCAAAGTGATAAGAATGCAAAGTAAGTTCAATTAAAACATAATTACCATAAATTTTTGAGGAAAGTTCATGCACCAAAACGAACGTTTTGGTGGACTGATTGCCAAAAATAAGTAAATGTAGATAGATAGTTAAGTAAAATATGAAACAATTAAAAAAGGGAGTTACAGATAATCTCAGAGTTAAGTTTTTGTTGGCGATGGAACGTGTTCAAAGTTTTCAAGAACGTGATTCTGTATAAGGTGATAAAAGTCTTCTAATCTTCATACAAACTGCATATTATAAAACCACCACGTATGTTGAAACACCCTACCCAAATTAACTTTGGTAAGTGCTGTTTCTGGCGACATTATCATTTAACTATATACGTGCTACTGCTCTTTTTATTATGTGTTTCATTCATTTTCTCTTTACCTAAGCATTTTAGCAGAATAGAAACAATACTTAACAGACATGGACAACGGACGCTACTGAAAAATGCGCAAATGTCAATTTAGTGTCATCGGTCATAAATAATATATAATAATATAAATACGTTTATAATAAGCAGTAACAAACCATTGAGTTTACACTCGAGATAATCCCATCGCTAATTGGTTGAATGAAATGTGAAGAATTACACCAATCATCTGGTTCCTTGCGCAAAATTTGATGTGACTGATCTCACTAGACCTGTTGTATTCGTATCCTAATGCTGTGGCAGTGCACACATTATGCTAGGGAACACGAAATTAGAAAGTCTATTTCAGCTCTCTTTTTTGAGGCTCAGACAAATGCCCAACAGATAAATCAAACAGAACCATTAATTAAGCTCAGAGAGATGCATCCGACTATTACCTGGGTACAACGCGTATCCGCGTCCCATCAATAACATGCGGATGCGTACGGTTTGTGCCTTCCGAGGTAAATGCCCATACCTAATAATATTAGTTTCCGCTATGCACTTTGACCTTCGGCAACTAGTTTTTTGCGGCTTCGCATGGGGCGTAATTGAGCTTGCATAGAATCTTTAGTGGCTATGTGAAATAGGCCTGCCATAATGAGGTTGTTACTTGAAATTGACAGATATTTATGATGCTTGCGCCATTATCAGAATTAGAAATAATCTTCCGCTGTAAAAAATACCTGTAACCTGTTATTTTCTATCGTGATCGTAACAGCAAGTTGAAAACCTTAACACAAACACTGCTTGACAATGCATTTGTGACCAATTTGATGTTTAGTTCGAATCCTTAATCTCTATTGTGAAATACGTGCGTTCTTTCAGTTGACAAGTGGAAAAATTCATCAAGAGTTATTAGGCGAAACTTAGGTCGACCCTGTATCGTCCCCAATTAACCAACTGAGCAACTGTTTGTAACGCAGTAACTAGGTCAAATTCAGTGTGGTTATTTGCATGGGGTGTGGATTGATTTACGTTGTTTTATTTCAAAATGTCTTATTCAAATCGAGAACTAGTGGGTACGGTATTAATGCACGGGTTGTGCGGAAATTATTTAAATATTAGTTGTCGTTCGTATGCGAATTGTGACCCACAAAGACAAAAGAACTAAAGGTATGCAGGTTTTAGACAAGAACGACCGCAATGTCTCTTAAATAGGGAGGTAGGCATTTTACACCTTTGCGAGGAAAACCTGAGCCGCAGTACCCGCAATATTGCACGTAAAATGGCTTGTGTTACGGGCGTTGTTACTAATTACGTATGTATTTAAACTCAATAAGGTGTTATACATTCGTTTGTAGAGGTATAGCCAATATACTTCTGTTAAAAATTTTATTCCTGCGGATTCTATTCTCCGGACGTTCGTCGTGCCTCCCTTGCGTGTTGATTTGCCCCAGCAGCTTTCCCAGCGCCAGAGATAAATTCGTAAGAAAGTGATAATATCCCAAAGGCGCGAGTTAACGATCTTTTTTTCTCTTACGTGCATTAAACGTGCATTCAACCTTAAGTGCGTCTACAACGAATGCATCACGAAAACAATGACTCACGTATTTACATTCAAAAACAAATAATTAAAAAGTCACTTGCCGTACGTGTCCTGAATGAAAGGTAGCCTCCTGACGGTGCTGCCTCTGGGGGTGCCTCTCATTACTCGTAGCTCGGCGCCTCCGTCACAGCCCTCGATGGGCGTAACCACTATCTGCACCTGGACGCAAACGACCATTAGTTATTGAGGAGTGAGGCCTGAGGTGCGGTAACCACATTTAAGAGGCCTACGTACTAAGGTTAGACCGGTGAAGGGATTATTTTATTATAATCCATATTCTTAATTTTATGATCTACATAGATTTTATAGAAACATGTTTTGTATTGTATATTAATGTATCGTTTGTTTATTATAAAATTGAATAGTTTTGGTCAAATGATTGTATATATTTTAAGAATATATTTGGATATCGTAAGTTTAACCAACCAGACATAGGTCGGTTTGGGACTCATCATTATGTTGTTAGAGCGATCCAGCTGCTTTAGTGTCGTTACTCAGAGGGAGATGTGTATACACAGAGCGTAAGTGCTGGCTCCATCTATCGCGCTACTTCCCATCTACGCCATTCTGTGGCCTACAATTTTCTTTCAAGAAAACGTAAGTTTGATTATAATACGCTACATTTGTCTTGAATAATTCCTACATTAATACTAAATTTTAAATATATTGTTATGGGTAGAATTATTTATGTGTACGCGCCAATATTGTTATGAGTAGTAATATGTATGTGTATGTAATTAGTTTGTGTAATTAACATAATAATGATCCTGTTGTGTATATGTTTATGCTATAATTTAATTTGTCAATTATACCCTGGCTAGCTTTCGACCCTTCTCAGTAGTGAGTTCTAGTGAGGTACAAACTCTGCAGAAAACCAAACAACACACCACACTAAACAAAAGATATTATTCAGAAATTAATTTATTTATTAGTTTATATATTTTTTTATATAACAATAAATTATAACTGTGAAATGTCAGGCACAATTTCAGAAATATTTGGAATTATCTTATAGCGCTTTTGTAACACTTTGAGGATAGTGGTATTGACATCGATTGGTTATAGTATACTGTTGGTTGCCTATACATAAGGCGATAAAATTTGATCTTAAAATTTCTTTCTTAATGTGTTACTATGCTTACTTTAATTCTTAATATCTATCAAAATTTTAATATGGCCATTTTTTTTAATTATTCGTATAGTGAAGTTCAATTTATCTATATAATATTTATCAGGGATGAAGAATTTGTATTCATTTCAAATTTAATTTCAGGAAAGACTACATTAAATTTTGTTATTATTATTCTATAGCTTTTTCTTTAAGTTCCATTTTAAGGAACTGGTAGTTTTGAAACAAATATGTTTCCAGTTTATGGTGAACTGTAAGGGACATTGTAGCTAAAGTCTGAGATAAAAATTTCAAAACTATAACAACATAGCATGTGTGTGTCTTCGTGTTTAGATGTTGGCGGGTATGGTCTGCTCTTGGTACGGGGCCCTGTTAACACGCTAAAACGCACGCACAAGTCGGAGAATTCCGATAATACAGTCGAAGGGCAGGAATGCTGCTATGAATTGATGATGTTGCATTGTGCTCGAGTGTATTGCAAATATACTGGTGGTGTAGTTAAAAAACGGGACAATGTCTGGCGACTATCAATTATTTATGGAAGTCATCACATCCGCTTCGGTATTTTTGTGGACTTAACGTGGAAAATCATAAATTATACATCCTTTGTGTCGCATGAAGTAGTACCTAGTACTGCGAAGAGTATGTTTTGCGGTTATACGAGAGCATACATTACAACTTCTTGGCTACTGCGATATTACATTGGTGGCGATTGGCAGGAAGCAGCTGCTTCCTTTGTCTCATCTCGTATTATTTGCGTTAATGTTGATGCAATGTTAATTACGATAAGGTAAAACTTGTGGACTTGCAAGAATCGGAAAATATTATTACGTACGAAAAAGACCGGTGCAAAAAGTTTGCGTCTGATAAAGTTCCTTCCACAAATACACCCTGTACACGACAACCGCGCGGAGCTTTGCCAGACCCAAAACTGGTTCAGGAACAATTTTATTAGCTATTTTCTGGTGTTCATCCTCAACCTATACTAAACATAAAATATGTTGGTTATCTTTTCCAAATGATCGGGAAGTTTTTTGAACAACTCAAGCAACACGATGATATAGATAAGGAAGAAGCTCGTCGTACGATCGCGATGCTGTGACAGCGTTTTGTTGACACTCCCCTTAAATTGATATATTAGTTCATTCACCACTAATGTAAATATGGGACATTTTGAACGCTAAAATTATATGGTGTATTGTAAACATAAGACCATAGTAATTTGTAGAAAATTGAAAGACGAATACGAAAATATCATGGTTGTTACCGTAAAGCAGTGGCGTACTATTTTATTTAGAAAAATATGCCACCGATACCCTGTATCTCTGCTACTGAAGCATGTACATTTTAGGAAAAGACCTCAGATTTTGGACAATGTTTACATAAATACATGTGCCCAATTTCAAAGTATTTCACTTACTAGTTTTTAAATTATTTAAAAAAATTTAAAATATTTTTTTGAAGTTTAACACCCTGTATCTTTTTAACGAAGCGTCCTGGATAAAAACTTTACAGGAAAAATTGCTCTTAAAATTCACCAAAGAATACGAGGTTTCATTTTTGGTCACCATTTGTGAATCACCCTGTATATCTGAACCATTTCAAATGGTTACAATTTTTGATTATTGATTATTTCAAAAATTTGCTTACCTTGTTGAGTTCTACGTAGGGTTAAATAAAGTGTTTCATCCATTTAACAAAATTAACTCAAATACTACATTATATTAATTAATCAGAAAATGGAACTTCAAATTAGCATTGGCACTAGAAAAGCATTAGCTTTTATTATGTTATGTTATGTAAATTAAAATGATCAGTAAAACAAATCAGGATAATGTTGACTTTATATTTATGTAAATGATAAATTGTCTTGATCTCAGAGGCTAGAGGCTACATTTATTCAAAGTTTGGTGTAATTTTGTACCAAGAAGTATTTTCAGATTGCATCTTTGGTTAAATGGAGACAACCAACTTACTAACATAAGACAATCTTCTAAATAGAATTGGATAAATATAAAATCAAACACTACGGGATACATTTGTTTCTAAATTTTTTAGCAGTTCTATGAGCTTGATAAAACACAGTCTTTTTTTCATTAAAATTTGTCTCATTAATGTTGTCCCATTCCCTTTCATGGTCTTTCTCAACGTGTCTGTGGGACCTTTTACTTCTTTCGTTCTCTTATTGCGCTTAGAATTCGTAATTGTTTAACTTTTTATAAATTACGTGCATTGGAAAAGAATTACTTAAGGTTACAATTGAATTAATTAACATTTCCTACAGTGTTTATTATCTCTGGTAAATATAAACATGTCAGTTCTGTTGACTGATTTTGAGAAAGCATTAAAAATACATAGCACTATGTGGTGTTTCAGAGAACGTTGATTGTAATTTAGATTAATCACACAATATTTGTTTTATGTACGTCAAATAATGACTCAGAGCATTAAACTTTTAATTTAACACTTAAATATTAACTTTAATTAAAAAAAATAGTTTTCAGAAGAAAGGTGCAATAAAAATTTAACATCTTTGCTTACTTGTGGCTGGGGTGGCCAGCCGCTGGTGGAGTTGCAGCATTGGTCGAGTTCATCTAACTCGAGGATATCGGGGGAAAGACTCCCAGAATCCATCGTCTATCGGAACCTTGCTGTTCGGCAAGCCGATGGGCACTGACAGTACCTACTTTAGGAGGTTCGTGATGCCCGCAATATTGGCCTACAATGTCTTAATTACAATTGGAACGCGAAGCGGATGTGTATGCGATGAATAAAAAAGTTTGTAATAGACTTTAAACGCAAGGACTACCCCAAAAAATAAGACAAATATGTTCCTGGTAAATTCACTATTGTCGTTGCTTCAATTTCCAGGGGTTCCCTAAGGCTCAGTTCTGGGGCCACTCCTGTTTGTTCTTTTTATTGATGATCCAATCAAGTACCTTGATAATTTATGTGGGTGATCTTAAGTTGTTATTGGACTCTAAATCTTCTATTAATTGTTCTGGAGTACAAGATCATAGTTAATTAATTATATTATTCAGTTTTTTATGCATAAAAATCCGCTATATTTATCCAACTAAGTAGCTAACTTTTTTTCGTGCAGAAATTACGTGTTGGTAGATAATAAGATAACAAACATTATTTCTAGAATCTATTATTAAACTGTGGAAATTGAGTAATATTACTAAGAACTGGGCGATATCTGTTCTTCTATTGCAATGTATTAGAAACTTATTGAATATTTGACCTTCGCGTGTGAGTACAGACACATCTCGTAGACAGCTCAAGGTAAATTGTTTCTAGGCCGATATTGTTGAATGTCTGTCGACAATGAGAACTGTATCATCATTTTTTCCACTAATTTTCCTATAGATAACTGTGTTTATTATATGTCCAAAATATTTTGGAGATATATGGGTCATTAAGAACAGAATCGATATAACCAAAAGTTTAAAAAATAGTTATTTATGTATCAAGGGAGATACAGGGATGAAAACAAATCGACTAAGAGCATAATCATCCGTGGTGCATACAACGTTTTATTTTTTACTTAGACATCCGATTTTATATTTATTTTAAATTTAATAATTAATAGTACAGTCATTGAAGCTGAAAATCAGCTGTAACCTCCTAATTCTTTGAAACTGCATGGATTTGCATGAAAATTTAGAATAAGGCTCGTCTTAGGCTCAAGTTCAAAAGTGACATAAGTCCGATTGACGCTTTTTGTTTTTTAGGGGTAAAAACTACCCCTAAGTGCAATTATTTAAAATAAAAGTTACCTTATATCTAATAAAATAATTTTTTTCCTTTCAACCCCTAAAAACCACTTTTTTATTGACAAAAATCATAAAAAAATTGCTACGAAAATATGTCATTGGTTTTTTTTACCATAACTCGGTTTTTACTAAGGTACTTACAATCTTGAAAAAATTACCTCTCATTATTTTTACTCTATTTTTCATACAGAAAATTTTGTATTATTCATACATTTCAGTAAATTGAAGATATTAAATTTCGAATGGGACAAAACTTTCGATATAGGGGTATCAATGTGACAACCGTTTCTTCTTTGTTCTCGAAGCAGCGTCAGCCCTTGAAACTAATTTCTCCCCCGCTAATGAAATCGTGTTATTAATCACAAAAGCCGCTTTAATCTTCCGACAACAACCCCATTGGGCCTCGGAGGAGGCGTCCTACACATTATTATGATAACAAATAAGTTCCTCCTAAACGTCTGAGGATAAAGTTGCAGGTTCAGGTTGCAAGAAGGGACTGGAAAATTAATGTCAGGGAAGAGGGTAGCGTCTGTCTCAAATCCGTGAGATTTCAACTTGACACGTTTTTAATTTATGGGAATTTTGTCAAAGGACCGAAATAAATTCTCGTTTAATGAGCATCAATACAGGCTGTGGTTGTCCACGTGGTGATGGTGGATGGTGAATAAGAAAGATCAAGTCTGCGTTAGCAGACTTGTCAGTCTTTCTAGTTTTTGATATAAAACTCAAAAATAACTGTTACGCAACGCAGCAGTTTAGAGTTATACTGAGAGTAAGTTTTTTACTTGCAGCATAACTTGTTATGTATTTGAAAAATAAAAAGTACGGCATGTGCTTTTTACTCCGTTTTTGTGGAGTTATAGTATGAATTTACCACATAAATTTCTAATAAATGGTGGAGGATCAGGGTACAATACTTTTAAATAACGTTCTTTCGATATTCCCGGATCAACCCAGAAGTTGATAATATTGTAGTGGGCAACCTACAAGTTGTATATCTAGTAGAAACTAAATAAAACTCTCTTTTTTATCCACTATGGAACATGCTTTGCAATATCTGTATACGAGCACTAATTTTCTTGAGCTTTTAAAGAAAATATAAATATACATACATATATTTTAAATATACTAGTAGATCCTCAACTTTCAATTTCTTTTAATTTGCTGAGGAAGGAAGTAATTGAATTCAGTAAAAAATTGAGGGTTATTGTCGGTTTAATATAATTATTTTATCGGGCGTGACAGTAAAACCGATGTTCGAAATTCGACAACTATAAAAAATCAAGAACTGTAGTACATGCGGTTGCTCTAAAATGAATATTAATAAAACGATAACGCTCCCGAATTAACGGTATATTAATTTTTAAATCATTGGCAAAGATTACGTGGTATTTATGTTGAATTTATTTATTTATATGTCTACAGTATACTGTCCAAAATAGTGATGGGCAGAATCGAGAAAATTCAAAATCGAATAGCTTGCATTCGAATACTTTTGGTATTGTATTTTTGAAACCGAGTGAGTTGCGCGAAACTAAATCTGTACGGGACATAGCTAGTACCATGCGAAACATGGCCATACTTTTAAAAATGTTGTCACTGCCGTTCTCGGGGGTGAAAATTCGAAAAATGTAGAATGATTCAAATTTCGTGGCTGAAAACGTACATAAGTATTGTATTTTTGAAACCGAGTGAGTTGAGCGAAACTAAATGTTACATGACATAGCTAGTACCATGCGAAACATCGCCATAATTTTAAAAATGTTGTCACTGCCGTTCTTGGGGGTGAAAATTGGAAAAATGTAGAATAACTCAAATTTCGTGGCTGAAAACGTCCAAACCGAATCCAATTAGAGAACAAGAAAAGACAATGTAGGGAAACAAAGTAATCATGAACTTCAATTATTGTAAATAACTCATCAGCATAAAGTAGCGATTAGAAAGAAAATCTCGCGTGTAAGTCATTAATGAAAATATTGAACAGAAGGCGACCAAATGTAGAACCTTGAGGTACTTTCGAAGTCGCATTCATCTCAGTAGGATTGAAACCATGTTTTTTAAATACTAGGCTAATTCTTGCTTCTAAACGTCATGAAAAATGGCCTTAAATTCGACCCTTGTGGAATTCCCAAATAATTCGTAGTCTCAATTGGCGGAAAGTTACAAGAGCACTGAGATCATTTTAATTTTCATTATTATTTTCTGTGTCATCAAAAGTTGCAGCGTCAGGATGATCCTCAGTCGAGTACCTCAAGACTGTGCGTGCTGTTCGCAAACCAATCCTGGCTTGCAATTCGGAAGCCGCGGGACTAAATCACGATTTAACAAGTCCGCGGACTAATTAATCATGAATTACTTCTGAGCCACGTGCTACTCGCAACTCGTACCACAACAGGCGAGAAGATCAATAAATGCGCGCCTCTCTAGACGCGTTCGACTCTCCTCGATACGTTCCGCCACCGCGTGCTGATTCCGCGACCTTATATAAGTATTGGCCGCTGTTCCGTGCATTTCAGTCACATCGAAGCCAGTGTTGGTACGGCCTGGTGATCGCCCAAATCGCGGAAACTGTCAAAATATCGCGTGCTACCGCCGATTTCCGTGTTTATCGGCCCCTGAGGCGCCGCCAACGCTGTGACGAGTGGTTGTTCGGCCTTTGGTGATGGTGTAGAGGTGCAACGCGAGCGTCGGTGGGACATGGCCGTTGTGAATTTCGCCATGTCCCCTCTCAGGCGACGGAACTGCTTCCTGGTGCTCGCCTTCATCGTCTTCATCCCTTTCTGTCTGTTTGTGCTCTTTTCGGTGCCAGGTATGTCGCGCCTTCTCTCTTTTGTTTACATGTAGGAACACGTGGTGATGGGGGCGATGTCAGCTGTTCCGTGAGCGGTAAAAGTTAAGCTATGGGCCGGAGTTTTGAATAATTCACACCTACGTTTATTTATAGTCGCTTGATTATGATGAGAGCTGTTAGAAAGGGTAAACAGCGCTGCTAGGTTACGTTTCTCATAACTTATTGGATAATTTACACTGGGTTGGTGCTCGTTGAAGTAATTTCGAATAAACTAGACGCACATCGTTACCAACATATGCACGTGTTTTTTTACAGACCGCTGACTCTTGCTAGTTACATTTTAATGAAGATTCTCAATCAGCGTAATAGATGTGTGTGTGTGTTAATAAGGAATCATTTGTAGATTCGCCGTTATACCAACTAATTCTAGTGTTTATTCACCTCGAGGGAACTCATACGTTTCGAGACTTGTCGAATTTTGCCAGTTGTTGGACTGTAAGAAGTATAGAGCTCCAAACATACTTTGCACTGTTCCAAATTTGCAGTAGATATTGTAAAACTTTCTTCAACGTTTACTTCGTGTCACGAATCACTTGATCGCCAAACATTAAAAAGATTCAAGACCTGCTTGATCCTGAACATGAATGTGTTAGTCCTAGCTCAGTACCTATATTCAAAGTAAAGCAAAAAGTACGAGAGTTACCTAATTATATACAGGGTGGGCCATTAGTGTGAGAGAGTAAAATAAGTCCCTTGTTACTCATAATACAAGAAAAAAGTTTATATAAAAGTTATACAGAATCAAGAAACCTAAACTACAAAATTAATTTGATACATACAGGGCGATGAGTAAAAACGGGACACGCCAAATATTACATTTTTTAAATGGAACACCCTGCATATTTTTATACATGCCAAGTTATGTAGAAAATTCTTCGAATTTTGGAAAAAACATGACCTCGAAGAAGTTGTATTAACTTTCAGCTACTAACACTTGCAACAAAATAATTAGACAGAGTTATAGGCAAATGTTAGACAGAGGCCCCTATATTAGCTAATACCGATGTTTTCTAAAGGGCATTTTTTATAACACGATCATTTTTAGAAAGTTTAAACTTGATTTTCTAAAACTTTTCTATTTTATTATTCTATTTTATTCAAATATCGGTCTACTTTTATTAAGTATGTTCTGTATCTAAAATTGTTAGTTTTTAAGATATAGCAACATTTCTGATAAACTTAATTTTTATGATTTTATAGAATACTACAAATAAATATTAATGAATGATAAATTATGAACTGACAAGTTGACACAATGTGATAGCTTTTTCCAAAGCCATTTCGTGCGACCGAAAATAATAAAAATTAGTTTTTTACAGAAATATTATATCTTAAAAACTAGCAACTTTAGGTGTAGAACATACTTAATAAAAGTTGGAGTGGACTAAAATAGAACAATAATATACAAGGGGTTCCATTTAAAAAATCAAGTTTGAACTTTCTAAAAATGATCGTATTATAAAAAATGCCCTGTACAAAATATCGACATTAGCTAATATAGGATACTTTGCCTAACAGTTGCCTATAACTGTCAAATATTTTTGCTCCAAGTGTTAGCAGTTGAAAGTTAATACTACAACTTCTTCGAGGTCATGTTATTTTTTCCAAAATTCAAAGAATTTTCTACATAACTTGGCAACCCCGCACTAAAATGTAACAAAACTGTTTATATTGCCATATATAGAATTTTCTCAGAAATTCATATGTTTAAAAATTTACAGGGTATTCCATTTAAAAATGTAATATTTTTCGTGTTCCATTTTCACTCATCGCCCTGTGTGTTTCAAATTAATTTTGCCCTTTAGGGTTTTTGATTCTGTACAACTTTTATAAAAACTTTTTTTCTGTATTATGAAAACAAGGGAGTTATTTTACTTTCTCACACTAATGGCCCACCCTGTATGTTTGTAAAAGTATTGACCACAAATTTGAGACAGCTTTTGTTAAACTTTGTACCACATTTCCATCCAAATTATATTTTCAGGTTTTTTAAGTCTCTAAGTTTTTTAAGTAATAAAATCATAATATAATAAATTTTTTCATTTTGTTAAACTGTTTTTTCGTCCTACAACTCTAATTTTAATTAATATCTTGGAAACAAAGTATTAGTTCCCAGAAGTGCTTCAAGATTTCAACAAAATAGATATATTTTCTGCATAGTTAAAAGATTTATTTTATTATCTTCTGGATAGATGCCAAAGTTTCCAGATCGTGTTCCAGCTGTTGTATTATGTGGTATATTTGTTTCTGCAGCACATTTTATGGTTGAATATATATAGAGTTATTTTAAGAAAACGGAATTGCACAGGAAGCTGTTGATTTACTAACGTCAAAATGGATGTAATTTGAGGGATAGTTTGGTTTCCGCCCTTACATATTGAGTATCTAACATAAAATATGCTTTAAGAAACTTCTCGAGATGATAAAACAATTAAAATAAAACCATGAAACTGGAGACATCGAGCCGAACCGAAAAAATTAACGTGTTTGCTTCACCGAAGAGCAAAACTGGGGTTCTAAGGATTCTCTTAACAATTCTGGAAACCCCAAAGTTTTGTACAAATGTTTTTTTAGGGCGGACACGCCCCTGAACATGATATTAATCTTTGAAGATCAGGGTACTTAAAAATCCCCGGCATTTTTTATCTGTTACACCACCATTACAGTTTTGGAGAGAATAATGTGAACGCCACCGCTTAAGGCGTGAATTTATTGTCTGACCCTTAAAATAGAAACGGCTTCTACCCAGTTTTAACTAAGCTAGGCTGAGGGAAAAAGAAAATGTGGTCGACTGGTAAACGCGAAATTATATCATGGAGCTGCCTTCAGAAAAAGAAAACAAGTTAATTTTAATATTCTGTTATACATTCTCGTATACAGGATGTTTCTGAAACAAGTGTGTTCTTTGAAAAGGGTGATAGCATCATTCAGTGCAGGAATGAGGGAAACATGGAAAATCTGATTAATTAGGGCAATGGTCAAGCAAAAGTTTTTACGTGCATGACAAAGGTTTAAATTTCATTTATGAGTAAAAAGTATTTCGTGGAATTTTCTTCCAGGTTTGAGTTAGTGGTAATGCTGCCAGTAACTTTTATTGCGTGTAATTTTGCATTAAGTTTCTTTATTAAACTTCCAAATGTACGAGACGATGCAGACCAGAAGTTCCCAACCATTGTTTACGGTACAACGCGTTCAAATTACATCGTAGTAGAGGCGAACTCCTATACGTAAGGAGAATGATTAAATTAAAGATGAACGGTGGGGCGAATTTAATATCCTTTCAAATTAACGAACTTAATATTTGTTATGGAAATCATGAAGATATCCAATTGATGTTTATATTAATTTTATATTTGAATGAAGTCCTTGGAAATAAATATAATACTATTTAATATTAGGTATCATTAAAGTTCGATTTGTCTCTTAGAGAAAAGTTCTTTATTTGTTAATTAAATCCGCAGTGTTATTTTTTAAGTCGTGTAAATATTTTTGATTAAACTTCCAGCAAGTTCAGTAGCTCATCAAATTTTTGCCTCCGTCCAGATCTCAGTAAACAAAAGTTATTCTGACTTTGTTAACTGAAGTGCTTTGATAGACGCTTCCTTTAAAGTGAAATTAATACGCGTGAACGTGAAAACGTTAATAAAGTTTCCCGTCATATTTAATATTGCAGTTGGGTGCACAATTTTTCTTAAAAAGACACGTATCATACTTTTATGAAATTATAAAATCAAATTGTTTCGAAAATTTTGCAATCAAAATTTATGAAAGTACCTTTGCGAAACGATGGAAATATTTCATTTCCAGGTGCTCTTTTGTTACAAATAAATTGGAAACCTGTAGGTTAATTAAGAAAAACATTTACTTAAAAATTTAATCTAGACTCGCTCACCATTTCATTAAAAACCCAGGCGGATATTTGGTATTCATTAAACGGTAAATAGTTGAACTGGTAAGACGCGACCTGACGTGCAAATGCAGCTTGCAGATATCCCTGCATCTCCGCATAAGATGGGTTTAATTATTGCAAAGCGCCTTTCCTGATAGCGCCTTACGTCGTCCTTCGACACACACACACGAGGAAACCTTACTTATACAAAGAAATTCCCAGCCATTCCGAGTTGTTAAATGCAAATTCGAGGCATTTGCGGAGTTATTTTATAAACAAGCCCGCCGATTTCATTTAAATGTCAACGCCCTTCGCGGTGTTTGCCGGTGTTTTTGTACCTGCCATAGCTATAATTTGTTGCAGCAGTAGTAATAATTATTTACTGGAAATTCGTGGAATTGCGATAATAGCTTACTTTACTGGCAGGAATTACTAATAGACCAGGACGGATCTGTTTTGAGGTGGGTGTGAGAGGGGACAAGCAATTTTTTCTGGATTGTCTTCAGCACAACTCACATAATAAAAGTGTATGTCCCTAGATCTGGGCGAGGTCCGGAACATTTCAAAAATTGCGAAAATGTTTAAAAATTTTTAAATAAATACCTGTTTTTACTTATATCTTGGAACCTGTGCGTTTTGGAAGAATATTGAAGAGGAAAAAAGTTTTAGAATCAAATCTTGCACAATATACTGTAAGTTAAAAATGTTAAATTTATTACCGATGTTGCAAACTAGCAATAATTGATGAAAAAAAGGCAAAATAATCGAGTTTTTTGGACAATTTTTTAAAAATATTTTAATTGCTCCGAGGGCATTCTAGTTTTGGTAAAAAAAACTTTAGCGTATTACAAAACAACATCAAATTTCATTAAAATCGGTTTGATAGTTTTCGCAAAAAAAAATGTTCGAATTTTCAAAATGTTGCACAGCCTCAAATAAAGCATCTAGATACTTGAAAATTTTTTAACATAAAAACGATCGCTAAACCTGTCAAATGTTTTTTGAAAAATTGAAATCGGTTGATTAGAACGGCCACAGTAAATTTTTAAATTTAACACTTTTTTTTTATTTTTACACAATTAGATTACATTTATTAATTTGCAATTTGGTTTTTATCAAAAATTATAATTTCTTCTAATAGTATCTAATTTTTTAGTGATCGGCTATATTTTTCCGTGAAAAATTATCACTTAAAATTTTATACCGAGTTAATATTTATGAGGTTGAAACTAATACTGACGATGTTGTATTCATTTGATAACGTTTGCAAGTCTGTGCCGTTTTAAACTAATTCTATTAACACAATCTAGATGGGGCAAGTTTTTTTTGAAGTTGCTAACAACTTATATTGCCCGAGACGACTGAATGACAACGACAAAAATTCTAGCGTATTCCACACAAACATTTTTTAAATATTTCTGCCCCCTGGTACGAATGCAATCTCTTAACAGCAATTCTCTCGGCTTACACATGTTTATAATATGGACTGTTAAAATGCTAAGGCCCTTATATATCAGCTCTAAAGCTTTTATCTCTGTTATACGCTTGATATATTCGAATTCCTCTGGGAAATACCCAGAGTTCATATTTAGAATCTACCGTCATGTGTTATAATACACACGCCTGTTATTTTTTCTTTTGTCTCAATATACATGTGCTCGGGAGGAGTTTTTATACCTATAGATAGGTTTACAAAATACTATTAGGCTCAATTTATAAGATAACTATAATATATAGCGATAATGCCATAATAGATATTCTGGCATCTGACATAAAAAATTGTGTAATATATTAAAGTTACCTTTTACCTTTAAAAACATATGTTAAGTTTGTTTCTCAAATTTTTGGAACGCGATCAGATTCTGCTTAAATTTCAACTGTTCACGGTTGAATTTCGTTGCTGTTTTGTTTATTGCATTAATTTAATAAGCACGGATTGGCTACTGAAGTGGAATAAGAAAACAAACAGATGTAGATACAAAAAAATAATCAGTAATTAGTTATAGATGTTTTAGCAGATATTCAGTTTTTTTTTCAGTCATGCAGCAATAAAGACTGTTGCTCATTGCCAATTGGCACACGTATCTACTGTTCTGGTGTGGAAAGGAACATCACTTACAACATTTATAGCAGGATCTGTCGATAGTAAAATATATTTATGCG
The DNA here is from genome assembly GCF_000390285.2 of Anoplophora glabripennis. NCBI lineage: Eukaryota > Metazoa > Arthropoda > Insecta > Coleoptera > Cerambycidae > Anoplophora > Anoplophora glabripennis. Next base: position 861,327 of record NW_019416248.1, read on the forward strand.
TGGTAGTTATGCAAAAGATGTTGTCATATGTTTAAGAGGCGGGTAATAAAGTTTAATTTGTTTATTTTAACAAAACTATTCGTCTCCATAACAATTTTCAACATTATATTTTATTAAGCCAAGTGTTATTATGAATATTATTACATTTATTTTAGGTCTCTTTTTTTGCACTTAAATTTGCCTCGTCATTCTGAAATATCCTGATCTCTTGGCCAACTAAGTAAGATGGTTTTTGTCAGCGAATCTAGGTTATTAACGTATCTATTGGCCCAACAGTACAGAGTGAGTCAAATTTGGCAAGCCATTATGTCGAAAGTAGTAGCAGATGCTATTGCGTAAAGTTTTATTCCGAATTTCATTTCGTCTCGCATGTAATCGTGAGAGTTTTATCAGATATACATACGTTCTCTGTTACGTGGTGTTCATGATATTTTCTCTTGGATAATTTAGTACTCGATCCAAGATATATCTTTTCTAAGTATTTATAGTAGTACTGTGGTTATTGCATATTATGACAATTTCTATTTGTTAAAAATGTACGCGTAGGTAACACATATTCTTGATGTCATAGTAACTAAAATATATGAGGAAGAGATGTAACTATATGGGTTCATTCAACTGTTAAAGTTTAAAATTGTTATTAAAATATTTATTAATCTCTATCAAATTCCTTGAAATAGTTTGTTGGCTATAGTCTCTGAATAATCAATAAAAATGCCGACATTGATTAATACATCAGTGATTATTAGCTTTTTTCTATATGAGCTTGATAAGGAAGCATTTATTATACAAGGGAAAAAAACAACCGTGAGAAATTGTTTTGCAATAAATACAAAAGCAACTATGAAAGCTGTTATATCGAATTAACTGTTGATTAGCCGTTGGCAACTTTCGCAAGGAGGATTTAATGTATGTAGGTATCTTTTTGTGTTCGTTACACATCAGAATTTAGGTTTGAAACAGACGAATATATCCGAGGTCAGTAATAAAAAGTTTGTTCATGGCGTGACGACAAAATTATTATACATTTCATGGTTACTTTCAGCATGAAATATTGCAATTTGAATAGGACAGTATAGACGATACAAAGATGGTTCTATCGCTTTGTTTTATCAAAAGTAACATAATATTTCGTAAGCAGTAGATTCTTGGAATAGCATGCAATGTTGTAGACTTTTTCTAAACTAACACAATGAAATTGTAAACTGTTGTTATAACCTCTTTGCCGACTCACCGCATTTCTTTGTAATAATCTTTTTAAACTTGTGAAACGAGAAGGTACTTGTGGACATATATAGATAGTTGTATTAAATTGCCATACACGAAGTTAATAGAGGAATATAAAATCTCTGTGCAGTTAACTGTGCTACTTTTGACTAGAAATCACGTCGGCCTAGAAAATAGTACATTGAAACAATTTTTTTCCCTTCAACGTCTGATATTTGTAAAAGATAAAGAAAATTTAGACGCGAAATTTTTTTAAAGCAAAAGGTGCTTGAGAAAAAGCACGGAAAAGACTAATGACTTGGCGTTATGATAACATTAAGCTAAAATAAGCTAAATAAGTGACCAAATCTAATGGGAAAGGTTCATCATTATTTAGATTACCAGTGTTGTATTGGTTAAATCTTTGGTTAAGAACAACGAACTCTGACTAATGCCTCAACACTTTGACGGCTATCTGAGATTCTCAATAATAGAAACACCCATTGTGTCATTATTTAAGCATATTCGGCTTAGTTTCGGCTGCTCAGATCATTATTATCTCCTCTATTATAATTTTCGGGGCTTTTGGACGAAGGAAACGATATATTAATACACTGTAAAAAAATCCGTGTGTCAGTCTCAGCTGGCGGTTCTCAGCCAGGACAGGAGGAGGCCCCGCGAAGTGAAATAATTTCAACACTGTATATCCTAGATAATCATTTATGAGTGATTTATTTTTGCACTCAATATTTAGTTAATTAAAAACCAAGTCGGAGTAAAGAATAATAGTTAAACTTAAAGCATATTGGAGAAAAAGTCAACTCTAAATAGATTTTATATACTCGGAATAGAGTCAAAAGTCGCTCAACTGATAGTTAGCTCGGATTTGAGTAAAACGCACTCATTTCTGATGCAATAGTTTCACTCAGTTCTACTCATTCTAATAGAGTGCGTAATTATTGAGTAAACTTGTGTGAAATTTGAGTGAAATTTTTTTACAATATAATATTATAATTCTGAGCTTTATTCAGCTTTGCCTGTTCGTCTACAAAAACTAAGCCGCGAAGGACGCTTAAAAAAGACATGTATATTTTTTTAGTTCACCTCTTACCATAATCTACATATGTTACAGGACAACCAGTGACTCACCCAGCGAGCACAAGTGTAAAAACGTTTTGCACATAAACTAACGCAGTTATGTCATCAAGTGCACACTGTATTAGAATTGTGGGACCTTGGAACTGTTAAGTATACCCGACATCAATCAGAAATAGAATAATGTTCGTGCACGCTTCTAATCTGGTGTCTACAACTGTCTGCTTATTATTGAGGCAAATGGCAGGCTTTGTACAACGCTCCCCTAAGCTGGAGTGTAATTATGCAGATTTTAATGGATCCCCGTGCCAAATTCTTCGCTAATAATAAACAAAGGTTCAGATCCTCCATTTTAATCATGAAATATCTGTCTGTAAAGAAATTCTTAGTATAGGCAATGTAAGGTCTGAATTTTCAGTAGGAGAGGTATTGTGGTTTTGATTTTAGTATACAGCAAATGTAACAATGGAGCGTACAATAGTACTGGACAGGATCTAACACTGATTGTTGAACTGCATGTTGATGGGGGTGGACGTCCGATCACTCTCTACGCTGGCTCCGCAAGAGTCCTATGAGCTTCGCGTCAATATCGGAAAATTGGTACTTTGGAAAAATGTCCTTTGAATTGCAGCCGTCTCCAAGGGGTTGTGAATCTGCAAACTATTTGGTTTAATGGGAAACTTATTGTAATCAAATTCAATCACAAACGCAGGTTTTTAGTTTTTTTAAAGAAGATAAAATACATATACTATGTGCAACAATTTTGCCTATGTTTCAAACATTGGATACACACAACTTTTGGATCAATAACCATCGAAGACATAGACCTCAAGTCCAGTTTCGTCACAGTGGCTACACGCTTGTAAAATTTCACAAAAAAACCAACCGGTTTTCCTGGTGTTCTACTTCGTGTATTTTTTTATCTGTCGCTGTTTGTCGTACTACGTTCCATTATGGAAATTGCGGATGCTTGTTTTTTAATCAGCAACCAACAAGCAAATTATAAAAATTCGTTTCAGGCACTGTTACGACTTCCAAAATTCCTGTAATTAATCAAAGATCGTGGATTGTCATGGGAGTCACGTGCGGGTCAACGACACCTTTACATGTAACTGTGTTCAAGGAATTAAAAGGCATTCCAGTTGTAACCATCAAAATATATTTACTGACGTGCTTTACATGCGAAAGTTTGATTTGGAGGTACCCGGTTGTAACAGAAATATTCTCTATACTTTCTTTTCCAAAAAATAACAGATCGTGGAGTATAAATTACCCCGCCTTTATTTCAGCAATTTGGTTTAATTTTTGAAGTAACTATAATTTTGTTAACAACCTCTTTGTTAGGCTTCCAAGAAAATATCAAACCTTTGTGTAAGACATTAGTCATTATATGCTCTAATAACTGTATCTTCCTTATTAGTAAAGGCGGACTCGTTAAATCCTGTATCGTTACCTAAAAAAAACTTGTTCAAATAAACTAATGCAAAAAATTAAAGTGTCGAAAGAATTTCCGAAATTTTTCCGTGATTTTTGACAGATTGTATTTAGGTGGAAAATGGTCGTATCGGGAATTAAAAAAAAGCATTTTGAAGTTCTAAGATTCTAGTTTTTAGATCTTTCTGTCGAAATTTTTAGGGGCTACGGCAATTTTAATAGTGCGACAAAAAAATTTGCATATTTCACTTTAAAAATTAACTTTTTAAATGAACGATAGCTTCATTTATTTATTCGATAATAGTAAAATAATTCCGAAATAGAAATTTTAATTAATATTTCATTTAACAATAATTTTTGTGACATTTTTGTAAATTAAAAAAAATTAACTATAAAAGATGTATTTTTTCTGGGGTTCAGGGCTATTCCACGAATTCGTAAATATGCCCATTGTTATTTTTTCGTCGAGCTACCCTAGTTAAAAAAAAGATTCTACGATGAATAGATTATTATATAATAGAGATATTGCAAAATTTTACAGCGCGCATCAATTTGAACTTTATAAACAATTGCGCTTCGACTTAAATCTTATCTTGGCTCCTGTTGGTCGTAGACGGTAATTTTTTTTAAATTTGTATTTTTTTTGTATCTATTTTCGGTGGGGTAGCATAAATAGCAACAATTTTATTCAAATTGTTTATAAGCGAAAAACGCACGTTTTTTCAATGCACAATTTGAGAATGTTAATGTCAAAAAAACGGTGATATTTTTTAATAGGTCGCTTAATTACGTCTTTAAGATTAAAATCACGCTTTCAGAATCATGTTTGGTTGAAAATTAACGCCTGTACAGGGGCTTAAAGTTCATAACTTTTTGAGCCTCCATTATAAACAAATTGAATTGTGCGAAAACTATTGCACCTACAGCGCCCACTTTTGGCACACTTTTAAAGTATGACAAAATCCTCAACTTGTCATAGGTTTTATAAAATTTTAACAATAAATGCGATATTTATAAATAAATTAAGAAATTGTCACTTTTCTTGTTTTTTGCAATAACTTTTTTGTTTATTAACCGATTTTAGTTTAACAAGTCTCATTTTGTAGATAATTTTATTCCCTACAAGCTGTATGTGAGTCACTTTTCTAAAATTGATGGTTTTCCCTGCAAAGTGAATCTTTCTCTTCCTCTATCTCTTTTACACTAAATATCATAAAACCATTTAAAAATTCTACAACCACTTCTTTTTAACACATCATATGATAACTGCGTTGATTTCCAATGTGTCAAAAGCTTGCTTCATGACAAATTCTTTTTTTTTTTTTGATGTAATGTAAATGTCCTAATCAAATCTGAACTAAATATTTTTCATGTTGCACACAAAATTTATTGAACGTTGAGGTGACAAAATTTTTGCTAATGATTCAGTCCCCGCATCACGAATGAATGCAAACTATTTGTAGGCGGATATTTAAAGCCTCTAATTGACTTAGGCCTGATTGTGCAATTCCGCAGATAATTGCTGCGATTGCAACGCATACCACGTAGTGGTTAGCAGTTTATTATAATGCGGGGACAACTTGGAGAAGTTCAAAACCGAACCGGATTACTAGCTGGAACGCAATTCGTATGGTAGACCGAGTTCAGATATAAATTTCGGTTAAATTAACCCGCTCGATTATGTATGATGTTCCCGAATATTTGGCATGTTAACTAGGTATCAGGAGTTCATAGTTTGGCATCCACTAATTGCTGTTATCAATAACGATCCTTCATAATTAATGCATGCAATTTACTTGCGAACTATAGAGTTTGATATCAAGGATAAGAAACCTGTGAATTGAAGCTAAAATTGTTGGACATTTATACATTCATATCGCGAATACTACGAGACTTATTGTAATTGTCTTCAAAACGGACACAATGCATATAATATAATATATTTTCGTGTCGGTAGGTACCTAATTAAATAGTGTTTGTTTTTTCTTAAATCTATTAATATACTTGCATTATGTATGCATATTGTAGGAGCTAATAAACAGATGTTGCTCTGTGAGCGAAATCCATGTAGAGTCCCTATTTTTAATGTAACTTTCTCCATTACTCATGGACATATTATAATTTAATGTTTCATATTATGTCTATGAACTTAACCTGAATGGCTGTTGTCGTAAGCTGTTGTATAGATGTATTTTCGTGAGCTTCAAAGTTAACCAAACTGTGAATGTAATATTTTGTAGTATTTAGGCATGAAGGTGTGATTTTAAAAACAAAATGACTCAGAAGGAGGGCGTTGGATATTTCAATCATCCGTTTGCTCGATTGTTGGCATTTCCGGCACATTTAGGCGCTATCGCACGTTCATTGAATATCGGCATTGCCTTACGACGCAATTAGAAGCCTTGATTGACTAAGTTGATTTGTCTCAGGCATTCCCGTCTTCCTTTCTGTTTGCTGAAGGTATCCCCATTCTAACGTTTTGATAGTTAATCAAACAATGTTTTATGATTATCAAACCATGTTTTCATTTAAGTATTATGGTCCGTGCCCACTTCTATATTGACCGATTCTTTCTTTGGCTAGTCTTAATTTTCTTGTTTCTTGTTGTATTGGCCTTTTCTTCAATACCTTTCGTTTTACCGATCTTTCACGCTCAAAACGATTGTATGTTACATTTTTTATATTCGCTTTAGGATTTAAAGATATAATAATATATCTCGATTTTCATTGTCGTACTATACCAATATCTTCTCTGTTCGTTCTAGGAAGAGATTATTCCAAGTATTCAAATTAATTAAATTAACAAAATAGATTAATTTATTTTTGCTCATCTGTTATGGAATTCTACCGATGCAGCATTTTGAAACAAATATTGTTTTGAAATTATAATTCCGTTATGAATGCAATGGATTTTTATAGTTTGCTGATTCTGTGTTTATTTACAATCATGGTTAGCTTTTTATCATTTATAAACAGATAACCTACATTTTATACAGACCAGCAGTAAATATGTTCATGAATTCAACGTAATATCATGAAATTAAAGCTTAAATATAAATCAATTTAATAGTTCTATATAAATATTTCTATTTTCGACAGGGAATTCTCATATTGAAGCTTGGTTTGCAAAGTTACTTGTAATAATTGACTCATAACCATTACATAATACATTGGGTATTATATTACATTATTATTGACTATTGCGTTTCTAATTTCAGTAGGAAAAAAATACCACTGTGCAAATGTTTGTTCATAACTTTCGATGTAAAATTAGCATTTAATCTTTGCTGTTTTACTGATTTTCCTTTAGTTTATTAGTCGATAATAGTACTGTTTACGAAATGTTTTTAAAATTTAGTAGAACCTCAAACTCTTTTCAATTTGTAATTGTTAACAAACATAATTATTTTATGAAGTTAATTTAATTCATTTATTTACTTAAAAAATTAAATCGACTATGAATATAACAAAACAACGACAAACGTTTCCCATTTACGGGAAAATATTTCAGGTAGTTTCGGGTTTGATTCTATTAGTTTGCAATCGATCGATATGACCGTTTTAGCAGAACTCTAGCTTTTATACAGGCATTTACATGACATGTGATTTTATTTTTAATTGCCATACCATGTCATCTGGTTGTACACGTTCAAAAGAGAATTATTCTCTGCATTTCAAAAATTGTCATTTAAATGAACTCTGTTAGTTTATGTTTCAATACAAAAACATTATATGAAAATGTCCCACAAATCTTGCAGATTTTTTCATTTAATGCATAATATTTTTAATAGATATTTTTGCACTGAATCCAATCATTTTCAGGGGATGAAACTTCATTAATAACGTTTTCAGTGACTTTCATGAAGAATGCTTTTGGATATTAAATATAGATTATAAATTAAATTAGTAAGGATCAAAGATTAATGTAAATATTACTACAGGCTCTTTCAGAAAGAGTGTCCCTTCAAAAAACGCATCTTTGTCTAAAACACCCTGTATAGTACGAGAAACGCAAGTGTGAATTCTGACACCTCGAATGAGTGTCTCATTTAGCCAAGAGAATATTCATATCAGTGTCAGTATAACTATTTCCTCTTCAACTAATGTAATTCTCACCACATCCATTACTTACTATTTTAAACACCTAAAGGAAACCGGTCACTTTCCTAGTAATACGATGATTAACAAGGATTTTCTTAAGGACGCAAGATCTTTTTTAATGTTCCACGCGATTAAACATTTGTATTTTGAAAAATGAAAGAATAGGATTTGGAAATAATATATTTAACTTCAATTAACTATTTTACACAATACATGACGATGGCTGGAAATATGGGAAATCTGTGTTTTGGTTATATCTGTGAGATATTCTAGAAGAAAAATGGTTTAAATAATAAAAAATGTGAACCAGCAGAGGTATAGTCCATTTAAAGTTATTAATGTCAGTGACAAAATGACGATATTGTCCTCGGGCTCTTGTTGTTGATGCAAATTAAATTATCTTGGCGTGTTTCTCTAATTATTCAATTTGTACTCTTTATAGCGTTTTATGGTTTTGATGTTGCCTCATTTCTAGTCATTATTATCATTTACATTGTATAATAAGCTAAATTTAAATTGTACGTATATGGCAATTGCGTTAATTGAGGATTGCATAATTTTTTTATTTCTCTTATCGTTATACTTGGTACAATCTTATGTTCATAGGGATATAACTTTATGACAAGTTAAAACGTACTTATTTAATTTTTGTGTAAGATTCTTTTAACTTTTGCGTATTCAGAATAATGAGTCAGCCAGAAAATTAATTTCGTTTAATGTTGATATTTTTTTTTAAATTTTGCCTGATCTCCAGACACTTACCAAAAACACATTTTGTGGATTGAGACTAAATGTTCAATAAATCTATGTAATATAAAAACAAATGTATTGTGTATTTCAAAAAGAACTTTGATTAAAGCTGTGTAAAATTCATTTAAAGTCAAACACACATGAAAAATTAAATAATAAATCTTCTATTCTATTTTAAAACCTCTTGCTGGCAACAAAAGGTGTGATGAAAATAAACATATGACTCCCCAACAACAAATGTGTTAGGTTAGAGAACATAAAAAATAATGAAGCCAATATATAAGCGGAGAAAGTACCAATGCCGTTTTAAATTTTAATAATGCAATACACTAACGGGCAGTATAAAAACAATGTACTGTTAGTCGCAGCCTGCTTGTCTCGGTAACATCGTAACCTAAATAATAACTTCAAAAACTTGAAATCGACAGTGCGGAATATCACTGGACTTGTTGCAAAACCATCGCAATCTTGATGTTAACAGCAGCAAAACATTACGAAGCCAAGAACGGTTTATATTAATTTAAAAGCATCTAGAAGCCTAATAGAACCAATTGTGCTCTATTAAACGAAGGAGGCCAGTGTCAAGGAAAATTTACACAAACCTATGGATTGTCACAGATGTAGTGCATGGCCAACTTTTTTAATAACGCCGAAATAAATAGTGCAGCAATTACAAATCTCACAATCAGCGAAATTACAGTTGTATGAATGATAAATTTGTTTCATATACAGGATGTCTCAAGTTAAGTCAAGAGTATTGCTAAAGTAGTTATTACTAGAGACACAAAATAGGTTAAATTGTCAAACAATTTATTAATTGATATAATATCGGGCTAAGAGGAACAATAACTGATTTCCTTTCACTACTTATATTAGATATGCGAATTTGATTTTCGAAAAAAACTTTTCATACATATATTTGCCAATAGAATATAGATGAAAACCAATTACTTACCTACAAAACTATGACAACTTGCTTTTAATATGTCACTCTACTTTTTTTTCGTTTTTAAAATGTTTATCATTCTATTCTTCTAAATATTTTCCGATATTAGTATAGTAAATAACACTACATTTTCATTGTTCTATTTCCGTATATTTCTGCATTGTGTTGAGTTTAAGGATCAGCCAGAGATAATACTCCGGTAAAGAGAACTAACAGCTAGAATGGTGGAAAAATGGTGAATGTAAATCTCCCTTGACTGCCCTTTCGGGCACGTCAAAAGCAGATGTGTTAGGCATGAGCCAAGTTTGAATTAATTATTACATGAACTCCGTCTGTAATATGCAGATCTAAGCGAATGCACTGAATTTGTAAAAGTTTTTTAATTAAGTATTTAAAGGAATACGCTGCTACAACGTTTTTTTTTGCTGGAACGCCATTGTCTTAAGAGGTCGATTACACTCTTCTAAACTTATAAAACTACAGATTATCTAAATGATTAGAAATAAAAATCACCCATTAACAAAGATGTTTTTTTATGACCTTGAACTTGGGTAAAGTTAAATGTTAATGGAAAAATATGTGAAAGGTTAAACGAGCTATATCTGTTTTTACTATGTATATAGGCATGAATAATATATTTAGATTTCTTTTATTATGCAAATAAGATAAGAAGTTTATGGAAAATAACTACGGATATCTGAGTTCTATAGCCTATGTGCAAACACTTGCTTCAAGTGATGGAAAATAGCACAAAAAACAGGGATGTATTAGGTACATAGATATTTGTTATTTTGTTATTATTCATACCACTAATTCTAATTTTGTTCTTAGTGTAATCTGCTAAAATAACATTTCACTGCATGGTAAGGTCAGTTTGGTCATATGGTATCATTTGTTTTGTTCGTGCGACTATTTTAGCTTTGTTTAAGGCCATGACATTGATAAGTTATACTAAACACATGTTTTGAAATACCTATTTATTATTATGTAGAGGTAAACAAAATAATTTATTAGTTAACTCTAGTTTGAATTATTTTTAGATAGTTTTAAATTGACATATGCATAATAAAGACAAGGAAAGAAATATCTAAAACAATAACGATATCTAATGTAATATTCTTATCTTGTCTTAAGAAGTGAGTCATCGAGAATTATCATTTTGTAAACTTTAAATGCAGAAACAGTCGTTTAGATACCAATTTTTAAAATATTCTTTAACTTTATTGAGCTTCTAACGGCTATTTCTCAACATTGGTATCAGCCTTTCCAATGGTTTATCATATTTACATTAAATTGAAGTTATTATCCATTGATTATGCATAAACGTTTGGAGGAAACACAAAATAATACTCTTTTCGATATATAGTTGAAAAATATATAAGATGTGTCGGTAATTATTGAAGTTTAGTTTTGTTTTCTTTACAAATTATTAACTTTCATTACTGGTACACCCAATGATGTTTTTATGTATTACTGAAGATATAGGACATAGTTTTAACGTTAATCATTTTACTTGCATAAGAGATTAAATTCTTCTCTCTATATCTTCTCTCCTATCCCCTATATTTTAATAAGCCCAAACTTTTAATAGTGCGTTACTTAATTAGGCGAACGATTGTTCGGGTTCGCTGATGATACCATAACTCTGATAACCATAGAAACCTATATCCAACCATGGCGTGTTGACGACACATTATGTGTTCTATCAATCGTAATTTACTTGACAACGTACGTCTATAATAATCCTATTCGAGAGCTGTTTGGTTTTAATACTCCTTTCACAAACATCCTCAAGACCTTAATTGTAGTGAACACGGCAAAAAAATTAAAGCACTTTGTGATCGTTATTTCCAAATCAGAATAATAGGAAAGCAACACTAGCATAATTTCCAATTCTTCTTTTATGTATTGGCAGGGATGTTCTGAAAAGGCGGATCATTTCAAGGAAGATAAGGACAGTCTTTCTTAAGACGAACTGCAAGGACAATGTAATCCAAGGTCCAAGTATTGGAAGACATATTAGCACAAGTTTAAGAAATAACAAGAAAGAAAAATCAGAGCACAAGTCATGCACAGAAATGCATGAAACTTCAGAAGCACGAAAATCAAGAGAGAAGTATGCAGGAAAGTGTTATAGCTTGTTTTTAACAGCATTTTTATAAATTTTCCTTAAACTCAAACCTTTTGTGCCATCCAGTGCTGTTAGATAATACTTTGGAAAGGAAAACATTTCGTTCTTGCCTTTATAAACGCGCTCAACCCGTATTACCCTCGCATAAAAATATTTATATAGAGAGCTGAATACACACGACGCCTTCAGGAGTGATGCCTCTATATGATCCGATATAAAGAAAGAAATATAAACTTTTTTATGCTGGAATTATGAGCGAGCAATGTACTTAAGCCAGCGAGAGGCATGCAAGGCATTTTTATACCTACATACATACACTTTGGGAAAATCGCTTCCAGTTTGATGGATGCCGTCTTTCTATCGGTTCTCATTGGTTCGTCATCAGTAAACTTTTTCGTCCTGTGCACTTGTTTGTATGGGACGTAAAATATTGGTATACACCTGGAGGAAATTATGAAGAAATGGCTGGGATGGTAATCTTATATGAATTGCATTATCCTTGGATTAATTTATTCTCAAAACACCTGCTTTAAGCTCAATCATATGTTCTTTAGAATGAGAGCATTGTGTTTCCTTTAATGGGAAAATCAGTGGATGTCAATTGGAAATAATGACGTCTTTTTTTTGAAGTGTTAAACACTTTAACATTGACTGAGGTTCATCTTCCATCCTTTACTTCTTAAATTTCATTATATCTAAGCTCGTGACAGTGGAAATTGAAACTTAAATAATTTACCCAGAAATAATAATTAATTTTGGAAGTTCGTAACAATAAATTTCTCTGATTAATTATTATGGTATCGTACAAATTTTTAGGACCCATCCGTCCATAGCTAACTTCTAACTTTATCACTTATTAACTTTCGTAAGTTGGAAGGCTTGCTTGGAAGTTTTTACAGGACATTCTCGTCTAAATTTGAAATATTTTAAATATATAGCCTTCGCAGTATTCTATACAAAGTTCACTGTACGTCAGTTGTTCCGATTTTGAATAATTAATTATCTTGATGTTTGTTCAATCGTCAGAATAGCGTTTCATGTTCCTAAACTAAACTACAAACCTAACAAGTTTCACAATTTACTACGTGTTTAGATATGTATTGTTTGTATTCAATTAGGTAATTTGTTATTTACTAATTGGAACTTCTGTACTCGCAAAACTGCAAAATTTAGTATCAGGGTATATTCGCTTGAACGCCCATAACACCTATAATTTGAGTCAGCTGATTCTTTAAATTAATGTTGTGTCGTTATGGTGGTTCTTTATTCTACTGGTAGCCACCTGATCGCTAGCAAAAACCATACGTGTTCCTCGAGAATGGGAATACGTAATATATTAGAATATCGTGTTCGTTCCGCGATAGATGCAAATGTGAAAGATATTTTATAGACTGATGGGGGTTATTTACAACAACGCGAGTTTTCACACGCGTTCAAAACATCGCGGGATATGTTTTTATGTACTAGCCATAAATTCTTGAACATTCCTGGCAACTCCTAGTTCATGTAAATTTCCCGCGAAAGAAACATCTTCCGCGTATTGATCTTCAACAAATTGTAGAGAAGCCGGACAGTATTTCAGAACCTTCATTTGCAATGTACGTTAATTGATGCCTCCATGAATGATTAAAAGTCACGTGAACAGTAGTTTTATTTCCTTTGCGTTGACAATTGATGTTTATTTATTTACATTTGCTTAGGGAGCACCATCAAAATCACTGAACTATTCAACAAAGTTAACGTATACGAGGTTATGAGATAGCAGCACTGCTGTTAACATAATTAATTTTTTTTGTCTGCATCCTCCTATCGTATCAAAACCCAGTGCCAACTATTAACTCCTCGCTAGCCCTCCAAAGGCTTATGTATTCCCTTTTTGTGCCGCCGCATTGTCGGCCAGGCCTTGTGACGAGCATAATATGCTCACTAGTCTCGAGAAACGCTCGCATCTGATTGCTCTGTTGGTCCGAGTCGTTAGCGAACTTCAAAGTTAAGTTTTTCCTTCATCGTACGGCCTCGAAGCGTATCTACATCGTTGCTAATTGTGACGTACGTCTCCCATTAACCCTAAATCAGTGAAAAGGTATAAAAAGGGACAATGACTCTCTTCGCGGATCAAAGCTCTGCCTCGGATGCCAGTAAAAGTATGTTGGTGACGTTTTGGTATTGTGCGAGTAACGCAAGTAACTTGTGCAAAAAGTAAACTAATATTAGTGTTCATTTGGATTCATTAGAACCTGTTTCTTCTGATTTGAACATCCCTTGAGCAAAATTGAAGAGTGTGCTATAAGTTTAACTCTTTAAAACTGTATTTCGTATGTACCTTTTAAATAAAGAATTTTTATATACAAATAGCATATTTAAGAGGAGCTACCTCTCTACTAAAATGGGAAATATATCTTCGATAAAGCCAGTTATTAATCTCCTCCACCCAACCATACATTCAAGTGATAAAACCGACACTATAGTATATTTTCTACGAAATTTTGCCGGCGATATTGATTCTATTTTTACGTGCCATCAAACCGGATACCCCGGAATATTTTAGGAGCACCTTATTAAAGGCGTACTTTATTAGAAAGCCTTATGACGAAGTCGACAGGAAACGTGGCTTATGATTTATAACAGGTATTTTAATTAGCTACAAAGCGGTCGTTATTTAATTTATGATCTTTGCAACACAAAATATAATACTGTAATTGAAGCTTAGTAGTATAAGGGGCAGAAGATAGAACACATCAACAAAATATAAACAAACTGTAATTACTATATGTACAGCTGTGGACAACAAATAGTTTCCGCTGCTCACTGCTCTTTATAAAAGTTGTGTATTTATAAAATTTTGCTTTGAATTTGAGTGGGCGTTATTATCTTGCGTACGAAATGGAAACGAATTCACAGGTATCTTATATAACCGGAGGTGATTCAACATGTGACGAAGATATCAGGAATGTGTACGTAACCTGTTTTATATTAAATTACAATGACCCAAAGGAATTTGTGATATACGAGTACTCGTGGGTGTGTATTTTGCCTAACATAAAGGCGGTGCTGTAATATCAAAATAAGCTGGGAGAAATACCAGTAATTACACCTTAAATTTATAACGAAGTTAGTTTTAAAGGATCAAGGATATTTTTCATGGGTTCTAATGTTAATTACCAAAAGAGTATATTTGTTGATGTGGCTTGATTTAATTTTAATGTTTTGTAACAAAACGCATTTCTGTACGAATAATTGTAGAAACTTCGTTTATTGCTTTTTATTTATTTAATCCAGATTAAAAAGAATTACTAAAACTAACTAGAATGTATTTAGGTCAGAATTTGTTTGCAATTTAAACCTTCATCGGATGTTAACAATTGCTATCGGTAGATATAGGAGTATAAAGCCAATTTCTGTTATATTTCCACATCAGTTATCCTAGTTATCTTGCTTCAGTGGGTGCGATCGCAAAATTTAATTTAATCAAGGACTTTTTTTCTATTAAGGAGTTTTCTATTCGTACAATTGATGTTGTTGTGCCACTGGATTTCTGCTATTATTGTTTTTTTTAATTTATTAAATTAAACATTGTTTTTAATTCTTAATTTTAGTAGAATGTAGGTATTATAAAAAAGGATTTCAGTGACATACACACCAATTTCTTCCATGGTCCTTGACAAACACTAATTATGCATAAACAGCTACTAAATAGTTGGGTTTTATTAGTCCTATATTTATACGGCAGTAACGGTTATAAAAGTACGTTGTTCATTTTGTTCAACAGCTAATAGATACTCTGGTTTTGGAGAATAAGCTAAAACATATACAGGGTGTTAAAAGTTTGACTGATTTAATTTTATCAGACGATAGAATACATTAAAATAAAAAAAAATCATTATATGACATGGGTCCTAAACTCAACAATTTCCGAGAAAAAATTATCAAAATCTCTAATTTGATGTACAAAAGTTCGATTAATTAAGGAATATTGACATAAGAATACCATAAAATACAATGTTTATCATTTTTTGCACTCTATGCTTAATTCTAAAAAATAATTAGCGTTGTAATAAATTTAAAATTCGATAAAATTGATATCGAGCAATGCGACAACAGCGCGGCGGTTAACACGAGGTACTAAGCAGTCCAACAACCAGCAATACGCAATTCAGTTGGTATCTGGAATTTGATCGTGACGGAGTGTTTTTTGTGTACCGCTATATAAAAAAAGCTGAGTGCATAATTTTTGCTATTTTTCAAATTATTGAAACCGGATTACGGCATGCAATAAATCGATTTTCAATTTTTTACTCGAAAACGGTACGTCATAAGAAAAACAGCCGAGATACATTTTCTCTTCCAAATTGAACAAGGAATTCAAAAATAATCAACATTATAAATGGAAATCCTCTGCTGATGATTGATTTTAAGGGAAAAATAGTGTTTCAAATAATTGTTTCCAAATTCTATAGACATTAGACTTGAAAAGAATCATCCATAGGCAATAATCTTGAATGGTTTTCAGCTAATGAGCATTTTTGTATCGGCCGCAGAACTGGTTAGCTAACTGCATAAAACCAAAGTCAACGTTCGATCACGCCTATTGACGGCTCCGTCAATTCTCGAGGTAGGTCTTCGCTGTCGTTTTCGTGTCTTGGCTTCACTGAATTTCGGCGTTTTTATACTTGAATCATTAAATACATAACTTTTAACTTTACTGATGGATTTTATTCTTTCTAATACATATATTTACACTATACAAGTAGTATTAAATGTTTTCTTTGAAAAGAAGGTACGAGGAAAGTTATTTTTTTTAGCATTAAATCACACATATCAGAAAATCTTTATACAAACCACACTTAATTTCTCTCCTGTTTCAGACGTTTTATGTATCCGCAGAAAATGTAACTTTCTGTGAAGTTAGCTCTATATCAAATTGCCTGCCAGATCGGCGATCTGGGGTCTCCGAAGGGATCATTTTTTGTTTCAACCTTGAGCCCCTCCGAGCGATTGCCGATAATTATTTCAGTGGCGGCGATCAATGAAAAATTTATCAACGTCACGAAGTCGACGAGGAAAAAGTGAGAGATGTGAAACGTTCGACGTCGGGAGAACTTTTCTTATTCCAGTTTTATTTGTCTTCACGCATCACCATTTAAACTTATCCTGTTGTGACAAAAAATGTGTGTTTGTTCGACTGGGAATGAGGGTTAAACTTGTTTAGAGCACATGAATCATCTTAAACTCGAAGAATTTGAAACTACACGCAGAATATGACTTAATAAAATGAGTGCTATGAAAAGAACATAAGAATCACCGCTCCATAGCTTCCGATTTTCCTCTTCCAAACTTTATCAGGTTTATCAATGTTGCTCAGATATTAAGTCAGCAATGACAGTCCTACTGTTATCCATCGGAGTTAGCGTTGGTCCTTTGAAGAACTCCTTGTCCAGAGATTTATCCTTGCCACTATTTTTGGACTTATCCTACTTATGACTGAAGTATCCATGCTTCTTTAATTATTACTTGCTAATGCACGCCGACTTTTTTTATTTTTCGTTCAATGTAACGTTAAACCTCTTTAGATAAAACACGAATTGTTACGAGTCTGTACACCGTTACCGATTTCCCCGTACATTCCTTCGTAAATATCTCTTGCTGTTTGTAACAGAATGGTGTTAATTTTTTCATACACGTCACTTCACTCGATTGTGCTGTTAAATGAGTCCCACGACATGTCTTGGAGTTAAGGTCAAAGTGGATTCGAATATAACGTTCCATGGGTTACTTGTAATTACAAATCGTTAAAATTGAGGACATAATTATAGAGACACTCACGAAGGGGATATAAACTGTACTTAATTTGTAAATGCACATCCATAGAAACGGAACATGTTGCAGATTAGAAAAACTTAAATACATTATTTTCTCGTTATAATGTTTTTCATAACAAAGAACAAAGCGCCAGTAAAAAATATTGGGAGACGAAGCAGTGTTATTTCACGTCATTGTACATAAAAATACAGCTGACTACATATTTTGGATGGAAATTTAGGTACGAAATTTGAATTTTTTTTCTGGATATCAAAATGAAAACCACAGTGTTTTCAGTGATTAAATGTAGGAAAGAAAATAGCAAAAGTAATTCATTTTGATTCGAAACATTGATGAACTGCCTGCATCAGTGGCTTATAAAATTGGATTAAGGATTTTTACACAATTAAAGCGGTTTAGCAACAGATTTTTGGCTTTACGAAAGACTTCGGATTGAAAATTCTTGAAATCCACTGTATATTCTTTTAAATATTAAATAGCGCCAGGGATTTTTAAGTTGTGTTTCCCTGTGCCTACAATGTGGAATATGCTTTTACATCACCGAGATTTGCCGCCCTATGAAATTACCAAATTCCGCAACTTTTCTCTGTGCTGTTTTAATTACGCCATTAAAAACTTTATAAACTGCAACTGTTTAACTAACGAGTAAAACGTTAGTGGAAGTTTTCGGAAAAATTAATCGTCCTGCTTTCCGGCGGCCAACGGATTTATTTACAGAAATTTGCAGCAACTTTATGGGACTGTCTGGCTTTAAACTAGTTTTAAACTTTGTAGAACGGACTGTTCTTTTCAGACTCTGGACGATAGTTTTGATTGGGGCTTAAATATCGAGAGTTTAGTAAGTTACTGTGTAACATAAACTGATCTGGAGTCGAAGGGATCAATATAACTTCTTATACTCTGTGGCAAGTTTGACAAGGAAGGAGTTCGCGCTAGTGGCATATTCCTTGAAATGTCGATGTAAGAAGTCATCCAATTAAGTCATAAAGCTTGGGAATTTTTCCGTAACTTCGCATAGAAGCATTTTGTTAAGTGGATGCTTAGAATTTAACTAACCACTATTGCAAGCAAGTAAGAAGTTTAAGCTCTACTCGAGAATTAAATTCAGATTAATGATTTATTGCTGACATTATTTTCAGTGCATTGTAAAATGTTTTTTTTTATTACAATATTAACATTAGCAAACAGCGATTATCTTTTGTTTTTGACAAATTCGTCATTTATTGCAATTTTCATTGAAAATATGTACTTAGGTACTTAATTTTTGCAGTAAATGCACTGACGGGCGTTCATTTTAAATGGAGTTAATGGTTCTGGAATGTCATTGTGTACCATTTTTAAACAGTTTTGAATAACAATGACGATAGGGTAATGAACCTTTCTTGCGGAAAATATACTGGGTGTCCGGGAAAATGTGGCCAAAGTCGACGTTCGATCGCCTCTCTAAGGGGAACGCGTCGAAATTTGGGCGATCTTCCACACGATATCGGCTCTCAGGAATTGAGCGCTTTTCTCAAATCCTAAGAAAACTACATCCGAAATACAGCAAGTTAACGAGCCCGGGGATATTTATGTGAAACATCCTGTACATTAAAATGTTAATTTTGTGTCATTTGGGGGGCACAATTGGGCAGAATCGATTCCGATATAATTTCATCTGCACCACCGCATTTTATTGTTCAATAATTCATCGGGCGTTCGGGCCTCGAGCAGACTATTTGCATTTCTACCCTCCTTTCACACTCCGTTAGAATCGATTGGGAAGGGCGCGACGCATATAAAACAAAATAATCGCATTCGCCCTGGAACGTCATTGTTCGCTTCTCGACTACAGGAAGTAAAATCACGGCTGGATCGAATCCTTCGAAAACAATAGATGATTAAAGCGCGATTCTACGGCCTCGTCCTGTTGACTATATCTTAGAACGAAATATTCTCGCATGGGGTCAAAAGCACGAATCATATTTGTAGAATGATTTTAACGGATGAATTGATCCGTTACGCCTGAACTGCGTTGTTTAAAAGTGAAAAGTGTTGTGACACAGAGTATGTGTGCCGATGTGTGCTTTCACCCTGAGGGTGAATGCCACCCCTTCTCGGGGGTGGTAATGAAGGCACCCATTTTAATCTCAAAAATAAATAGAGGAATGAATTTTAAGCAAAAATGCTCTATAACGTTTTTTCCAGAAATTAATTTTTTCCGAGTTATTTGCGATTGAAAATGTTGATTTTTCATCTAAAAAGTGCATGTTTTTCAACAATTTTTGATAAATAACTCGAAAACCTTGCGTTTTATCGAAAAACCCATATGAAGCAAAAATAAATCTAACTAACGAATCGATAAATTTTTTGTTGATTACCGTAGATGTAATAATAACCGAGTTATCACTCTCTAAAGGTGATTGTTTATTTTTCGGAAAGTATAATCGAACTTTTTACCGTAAAATAATGGCGAAAGAACTAATTTTTCGAAGAAAATGAATATAAACTTTTTTAAAGTGCTTGGAAAGACCTTTAAAATGCTTTTTGAAAAAATTCCGTAGCTCAAAAACGCGCGGAGTTATGATGAAAATAAAATGGCCATCTCATTTTATCGGAGAAAAATCAATAAAATCAATAAAATGAATTTATGGCTGAACCATAAAAATAGGAACTAAGCCTAATCCATGTACAGTTGACTTTATTTAGATACTAATAGTCTCTGCAAGTTTGACCGGTTTAGAATGCCTAAATTTAAAAAAAGTTTAAAATTATGAAAAAATAATTTTTTAATTTTTAAAAAAAATTTCCTTTTGACATAAATTTATTTAATTTTAAAAAGCAAAATCGATGTAAAATTTCGCTGGGAACACGATGGTGCAATTATTTTTTTGCTACTTGCCGCGGTTTACGAGATATTTGCGAAAAACCTTATTTTTTTACGGTTTTTTGACCTTTTGACCCCTTTCCTGACCACCTAGGTCAAACATTTTTTCGGATTCGGATTCCTGAGGGTCGAATACATATTTGCGCCCAGGTTTGATCGACAGAGGAAAAAATGGAGGTTCAGCCTTCATTTCAATGGACTAAATATGGCAACATTGCATCGTCGTGTGATACAGTTCTAGCGGTGCGGTGTTTAAAATTTCTTCTAATTTGAGAATAATCTTGTCGAATTTTATCTGCATTTGTGTGCCGATCATAATTCACGTTATTTGAAATTGAAATAAATATTAAAAAAGTCATACCTGTTATCAGGGATCGAACCCACTACCTCTCGCACGAAGGGCAAACGCGTAACGCTTTGCACCACTGGACCATTCTCTTCAAGTGTTCAAGTCATGGCTTATATAGGTAGGTATATTTTGAAATACCTAATTTGTAATTACACAATATGTTATAGTATAAAAATTATAACATTATGTAAACAAATTAACTATATATTGAATAAATAGATAATGAATCTAAAAAAGAAGGTGATACAATTTTTGCTACTGTTTCCAAATTGCAAGAAATTTGGGACAGGACGCTGCCTGAAGAGTGCGTGGTAGATATAGGTAATACCTGCGACAACTAAAACTGTTATTATTTGTTCAACTATTTTAAGACACCTTGTATAACCGTATTAACTTACCAAATAGTACATTATTATGTCATTTCTAAATATAAATGTTTGCTGTTATGCACACAATGGAATAATTTCATGCAGTTTTTATCGTCTTTGGACAGTGCGGATTAAAGCAGACACTTTAACAATTAACATTGATTTACTTTTGTATTTTTGAACGACTCGATATACAGGGTGTGAATACTTATACTCCTATACAGAAATGTTTAATTAAAAATTATATAACCATTTGGTAAAACCTTTAAAGGCCACAATTACTTTACAATAAAAAAATTCGTATTCATTCATTATAGCAGGTATAAAAGGTATGTTCAGCGCGATTTTTCACATGCGTGGTTTTCTGAAAGTATGCATATGCATTATCCATTAAAGTTTTACTTCATCCGGGTGTACCAGTAGGCGCACTTTTTTTTAAGATTCACCGCCCCGTCTTGTCGCGTCTTCGGATGAAATCTGAAACTAATCTGCGAACTCTTCTGAAGAAGCTGGCTTTGATAAGTCACGTCAAAAAAATACAAAAATAAAAATCACAGCAAAAAGAGAGCATTTTGCGTTAGAAATAATAATTTCCATATGACTCTATGACTGTTGTATAATATATCGATTATATAATCCACATCAAATTTTTGCTTTCTTTCAATTTTTCTATAGAGCAAAAATTAACTGAGATATTACGTTTTTTTAGATTGCACTTGCCTGCGAGGTGCCATTAAAACCTAAAAATCTCGAAAATGAAGAGTTCACGACCCTTCAACTCTAAAGGTTGATTTGTAGTTCTTGCAATTCCCTGCAAATTGCTTGGAGCTTTATGGTATTCAAGAAAAACCGTATTAACTGACACAAGATTTTAACAGTGTTCATTAGAAAATAATCAAAAAGTCAGTAGTAGGCTTTATCTTTCAAATTTGACAATTGGCCAAATAAATTGTACTTCACTTCTCTCCTAATTCCAAAAAAAGATAACAAGTACCTGGGTTGTTTTTAAATAAGCGAATATTGTATTAAGTAAAAAACACAAATAAATAATAAAAATCATAATTGATATATTTTTAACAACAAACAGAGGCAATTCTTGAAAACCATAGCTTTTTAAAATTTAACAAGCGCAAAAAAAAATTTAAAATTAAATTCTGCTGTAAATTAATATTAATATTTTTCAATTCGGTCAATGAAAAAAAAGTTCGGTACAATTTTAGGGGTGAGTCATCCCCAATGAACACCTTCTAGTGCGTCAATTAACTTTAAATCATAGTCAAAGAAGACCAGTAACAAACCTAAATCACATACCAAATTTGGTTCTTCTACGGTAAAGTGTTGCAGAGGTATTAATTGTAAATGATGCGATTTGATAGATACGGGTCAAGAGAAATCTATTTTCTGTAAAAATGAATGTTATTTTAACCAAGAAAAATAAATCCATGTTTAATATTAACATTATATTAATCTCTTATAGTCTTTTTATTTTATTTCACTATTTTATGGTTGTTTAGTTCCACATAAACAATACAAAACTGTTACGTAATTATTATTGCTCATTGTTAGCTTAGCTATTGACAATTAAATTAATTTAGTATTTCCCATGTGGTGAATAACAAATTACAAAATGAAGTCAATGTTCAATATTTTTTAATAATGCATATCAAACCATAAGAAACCAAAACTGTTGTCGTTCGGTAAGCCTCAAACAAATAAATTGTAGTTTGCACACTTATCACAGTAATATGAAGAAACATTTTTGGAACCGCTGCCGCTTGTTCACTAATAATTTTGTGTAAACAATAAAATACCGTTTTCGTAATGTAGACTAAGGTAAAACCCAAAGCCTAAAATTGAACTAGTAGATTTTTGTTTATTATAAAAAAAAAACGGGATAAAAATGTGGACGGCGCGCTATCGATGGCCACAACTATTCCAGAAGTTCCCAATAAATTTTAAAAATTTTAGTTATTAATTTTAAACGATCTTTTTAATAATTACATTACTTATTTTAATAGCATCTGTGTGAGGTTTTGGATATTGAAATTCTGGTAACATTTTTATACGACTTAACCGATATCATTTTCTCAGAAGAAATTTTTTTTCTAGTCAAAATAATTATAATTATTATGAATGAACAATGAATCCGGCGACCTTTACTTTGTGTAACTATCGTTGCGTGAAATTATATTACGTTCAAATTAATTTTTTTATTGCATTTTTCATTCAGCGGCGTAAACAAAGGTTATATAAACGAGTATTATCATTCGTTTGTTATGCTGTTGGTTTAATGTTATGTAAAATTTGAAGGTTAAGAAAATTCGAACTAATCACCAAATAGAACAACAGATTGGGTTCTAATAGTAAAACTAATTTTGTTTTTAACAGGAAACGTTTACACGTAAAATAATAATAAATAATAAAATGTAAATTTAATATATATTATTTTCTTAAATTTATTTTTTAACGGATTTGTTACTAAATAATTTTCTTGACAGATAACTTGGCAAACTCGCGCTTCGTTCTCTGCGTGTAAGAGCCGTTAAAATATAACTTACATCTGTATATTTACAAAAGTTTTATACTACAAACCTTCTAGAAGAAATATACGCGCTGAAGATTAATGGACGCCAACAGAAATAAAAAATGGCCCAATTTCCACCAGCGCCATAAATTTTTCTCTGTGCCATTCGTACCGGTATTTACAAGGTAATATAAAATGTTTCATCGGAACGAAATGTTAGTAGCAACAGGTTATGTCGAATGCTGCTAGCATATTGCTGCTCAGTTGAACTATTTAACATATGTCGTACGTTTTACGATCTGTTTCATCATGTCTAGAGGTCAGAGAGGAATTTTATGACGAAGGAGGCGGGGCTATTTCATAATATAAGTCATATTTTTGGCGTACGTAGGTTTGAATTATATATTAAGTTATTTTGTCCAACAGTTGTTAGCTTTGTAGGTATTGAATGGAATTAAATATCTCCTTGTTGAAATAAATAACTTAACTGTTGCTATGTCGTTGAGTATAACATGTAACTTCTTTGTTACCGATTTGGTGTCTATATGATCAAGCATTTTTTCATGCAACTACTACCCATTTGCACATTTTCGCATTCCAACACATTTATTCCCCATCGCTAGGATCTCCAACTACAAAGGATAACACGCCTGGTAATGAGATAATTTCCTCCGGCAGTTGTGCAGAAATTAGCTATGATTAATCTTTGTGAATACCTACGAGATGAAAGGCTTTTTCTACGAACCGCACAAAGCTGTTTGTTAATCTTTTAGCATCTCACAATCGTGGAATGGAGCAGGGCATATACTTTCATTCGCGCCGTCGGAAATGCGAACAAAGTCGGGTCCAATTTATCATCCTTTGACTACCTCGACCTCAGGAAAGGGAAGTGTGGTGGATATTGATCGCAATGTAGTAGTACTGCATCAATAATAAATGTTTTAATAGATAGAAATTGAATTATCTCTGCCTTACGCGTCCAATCTACGTCATCAAGGAGCATATTGGGATGGTGACATTACTTCTAATTAGCATTAGGGACATTTACGCTTTATGTGCGTCTTTCAGAAACTAAGGTATTGCTTTCTGAGGTTGAGGAGGGAGCTGTGAACCGCACATTTCGTCGGTGTGATGCCAGGACTTAATATAATATGTGTAACACATGTCACATGCCTCGAGATATTAAAGCTTAGAAGTCTCGGGTCAAAGAGCATTCGTCGAATGCTTAGAGATGAGGGTGAGCAAATCCACAACAGTGTCACATCAATGTGAATTTCGAAAACTGAAGTCATCCTTTACTATTTTCAAGAAATGGTTTGTGACTGATATCGTTATAAAAGTCTTAACCTTAGCTTAGCCCTAAATTTAATATTTGATATTTTAATATTCTCTTAAGTCGTTACGCGACGAAACGGGTATTTTATTGCTGAACACTCTGTACGTACAGGAGCTTTTACGGGCCCACAAAACATTTTTACTGCAAATTGGGATCGACATAAAAAGGTAATTTAATTTTAGCCTGCCCAAAAGAGCTGGAGTTGTTCTGCTTAGAACTATAGAAATAAATTTAAATTATGTTTCAATATAATTTAATTTTAAATTTGTGTATTTCTCATTACGATGAGGTAACTATACTTTGATTTCAGATCATCAAATTAAATTGTTTCAATTTGTTTTTTTTAATGGTATGCTCAGCTAGCAAAAAAATACTTATCTATTATAATGCTCAAAATTCTCCTATCTTCAGGGGTCAGTTATGTTTTTTTTAACATTACATTTTGTCATCCTACTACCAGATTTGTGTATCTCCCTTATAGACCAGGAAGGATCTGTTTTGAGGTGGATGTGAGCAAGCAATTTTTTTCTGGATTACCTTCAGTGCAACTCACATAATAAAAATGTATATCCCTAGATCTGGGAGAGGTCCGGAGCATTTTCAAAATTGCAAAAATTTTAAAAAAATTTAAAAATATACTGATTTTATCTGAGTTTTTACTTATATCTTGGAACCTATGCATTTTGGAAGAATATTGAAGAGGATTAAGGTTTTAGAATTGAATTTTGCACAATATATTGTATAAAAATGTTTAAATTTATTACCGATGTTGCATAATAGTAATAATTGATGAAAAAAAGGCAAAATAATCCATTTTTTTTTTGATATTTTTAAAAATATTTTAATTACTACGAGGGTGTTCTAATTTTGGTAAAAAACACTTTAGAGTATAATAAAACAACACACCAAAATTTCATTAAAATTGGTTTGCTGTTTTGAAAAAAATTTTGAAAAAAAATTTTCGAATTTTAAAATGTTGCATAGCCTCAAATAAAGCAACTAGATACTTGACAATTTTTTCACATAGAAAAGACTGTTCAACCTTTCAAATGGTTTTTAAAAAAATTAAAATCGGTTGATTAGGGCAGCCACAATAAATTTTTAATAATCTTTATATGAATTGTATTTTATTATTATTATACAATAAAATATTTGTAGGTATCTATTTTATCTTGCTATTTTATAATAATAGTAATAGTGGTAATTTCTCTATTTTATTAATATTAATTGTCTTCTAATTATATTTGTGCTCCATCTGTCTTATTTATTTTATGTCGCTATTTGATTCATCTCAGTATACTTTTTTTTTAAATCCTTTGAATTTTAAATTGACTGAATCATCTTCAAGTTTATAAACATCCTGTATATTGTGATTTTGCCACAAACTATCAAGAGAATTCTTACGAAGTTGAACTTTGCCTATTTCAATACCGTTATGGTTTTTCTTTAACTCTATATAGAAAGTTTTCGACATATCATGCCGACACAAATTGTATTTCAGTAAATGTGATGAAATTTATTTCCTAAAAACTTTTCCTTGGAAACATGTCGACGACGAACAAGGAGAAAGTTCTACAATGACATACGTCAAAGCAGAACGATGTTACCAAGGGACAATACGAAGCATCCTGCCGAAATGTTATTTTGGATATTTTAGGACTTCTTTATTGTGTACTGTACAATAAATGTGAAGGTAATCAATCCTTCGCAGTTTCTATTACTACACAACAAAAAACTTAATTACAAATTTGTATGCGTAGAGTGAGCTTTCAAAATATTCGACACGGACTATTTTCGGTTTGACGATCGGATATATTAATTTGTTTACATTTTAATTACACTTGTGTATAAATTTCGCCGCAGCACTCTTCGCTTGTTTGGTCGCAAACAGAATCATCAATAATCGATGAAGTGTATATGACGCCAATAACTATAATGACAGGCTTTGTAAATTCCATTTACGGAAACATAAGCAGGCGAAGCTATTACGATGGACTATTAGAGCCAGTTGATTGCATTACCAAGTGCAATCAATTATTGAAGGGAGCCATCATTTACAACGACGGCTAGATCTAATTGTTTCATTAATAATCATTGCTTTTTTAATTGCCCTAAATTTGTTTTTATTATTAATAAAGACGTAACGTAACGTGTTTATTCAAAAAACATCTCAGTCTTTGAGTTGATATATTCATTTTCTACCAGGACTTGGTGATTCATTTGTACAAATTTTCAAAACATTGGTGCTAAGAATACTTGTGTTAAGTTAACACAACGGTTTTGTTTTGACAGTAGTTGTATTAAACTTTGTCGTATGTTAATAAAAGTTTTTGCTTCAACAATAATGTCAGCATTTCACTAAAATTGTAGTTATTAATGCTGAAACTACATTTAATAAAGCGCACGATAATATTTAATATTTTGCAATAAATTGATGTTCATTTAAATTGCAATATCTGCTTTACAGATTTGCGTAATGCAGATACTGTGTTATTATAATTAACGAATGGTCCAATTATATTTTACGTCAAAGTTAAATTTCTGTTAGTTATGTGATAGTGATGAATATTATTACCGTACCTGCTCTGCAGTAATGGGTATTTTTATTATTATATTTCTTTTTTGTTTCAGGTAAGATGGAACAACCCTACCCTAATGACAAATACGTATGTACAATTCTACAAAGTATTCCTTTCTACCTTTTGAGCAAAAAGTTTTAATTTATCTTTCAAAATAAATAAAATAACACTATGGTGAAATTACAACCAAGCAAGCTGAAGAATTGGTAAAAATACAAGTTTGTAGACCTTTGGTTCAACAATTTTTTGGCTTTGCAAACTTTTTTACTTAGTTACGTATCTGAATTCATTTGAAAAATTTTTATTCCGAACATGTCTATTTTCTAGATTCTAGAATAATACTTTACATTTTTGTTCCCCTAATTTGTCTCATAACATGACAAAACTATTTTAGCTTTATTGTGTTTTTTATGATGAAGAATAGCTAGCGACATATGAATACATGAATATTTGTTTTCACGAGATATTAAAGGAACAGTTACGTCTGGCATCCCACCACTTTAAAAGATTATACAGAGAATTGTTTGTTTGCCCAGAAATATACTTCCAAAGTTATTCTTTCACATGCGTATATGTATAAAAGTACAAGGAATGTTATCGTTTTACCATCTTCACGTCAGTTCCTTGAGATAACTTCATCGCAAATTGATAGCCTGTTTGTTTTTATGATTGTAGTTACATAGTTTACTATTCAGGGAAAGCTTCCAAACGTAGGAACTACAAACAACGTACCTAATAATTTACTCCAATACACCCGATAAATGTCGTTTTATAAAGACTGATTGTTATGTTTGGAAGATCTGTCATTTCTGTGTACTACTAAATATAACCGTTGAATTATGAAAAATGTTGTGCTTGATCTCTATCCATTTATGAGTTGTTGATCTTTTTGAAAATTCTAAGAAAGATTTGGACAACTTAGATAATGTTGAGAGTGCTGTTGATTCTATATGATCTCTTTTCATTCGTCTCTTCCTACCAGGCTCATTTCTCATGTACTTACCACAAAATCTGCAAGGATGACGCGGTCCTTCAACATCTAATAAGCTACTAACTGCCCATCGTGATCGCTCTTAATGTTTCGTACTGTACTGACAAGAATTCGAGACTAATTATTGCGGTGCAAACAACCTGTGCCGGTTTCAGGCGCGGTAGTATTTCCATTACGCTCCCAAATTACCTTATATCGCATATAATATCGGTCGCTTCACTGTAAGGTTATCATCATTTACAAAACTCGTTACGGGAGGCCGATGGCGGTCTGATTAACGATGTGTTCCCCACATGTGACACAATTAACTTTAGTATCTGGTTTTAGGCGCATATTTTAAATTTAGCCAAGAAGGCCGTTTGGGACAATTTGTGAGATCTGCGGTCGATGACATATAGAAAGTGGCTTCGAGGTGAAAACATGAGGGTGTTATTGAGACGTGTTTATAAATGTAGAGATTTTTTGTAACGATTGAGAAGTCTGACGATTGCTTTGTTGTGTTTTGCTGTTTATTATTACGTCGTTTTTTATATAATGCCACCCTCCTCAAATTCGTTACGTTATTTATATACAGGGTGATCCACCTAAGAGGGATCCTTCTGTAACTCTGCACCTGTAAAATTTATAAAAAAATAGTTTTAATAAAAGTTGCCTGTAATCATGTGTAAAGAAAATATTTTTAAATAACTCTGTTATTTTAAATGGAACACTCGAAACTTGCCGTTTTCGAGATATTCAGTTGTTTTCTAACAAAATCACGATTTCAGCACTCTAAATGAGGCTAGATAACGTCTAAACCATAAGAGTTAGAAACCTGCAGTTTTCACAGTTCGTTGATTATTCGACTGATTATCTCGAAAACGGTGGTACCAGGTTGATTTATACATTATAATAATATCAACAACATGCCTCTGATTTGAAGCTGCGCATCGATCAATGTATTCGATACTTATCTAGCGGCATCCTAATACCTGCCCTGCCCATTTACCACTTTGCTGGCATTTTGGAGATCGCATTTTCGGAAATTATCGCAGTCCATTTTGCCACAATTAGATTTTAACGCTGCGCCGCGCCGGGTTATTATCAAAAATGAGGGCAATTTGTCGGCACGCCAACGCGGGTGCGGCGCTAATCTGCCGGTTACACAAGCCTGCAATTCGCCCCGACGTGCAGCTGCATAAAATAATCAAAAAGATTATATAAATGCCTTCCGAATTTAAACTTGAAACAAAGTGGCGGCATCCGCGACTAGAATAGCGCGCCGTACGTGATCCAGAGAGGCTCGTTATCGGGAGTTTTGGAGAAAATACTGCCTGGCGCAGTCGGGAAATATTTATCCAACAAATTAAAACGCTCGCCGCCAACAAATACGGCTCTTTGCGGAGCGGCGCTTTTTATGTAAAGCGAAGGCGGTATCTGGGTGCGGAGAAGGGTTTTACCGCTGTTAGCGGCGGGGTGGTAAGGTGGAGGAGCTCGAGGCCACTTTGAGGTATTTCCTCTTATGGGGTGAATTCCATTAGACGCGTTCTAGACTGAGAAAACTATTCGCTTCACTCTATCCTGCCGGCATAGATTTTCATGTAATAGTCTCGTGATACATGAGAACCTAACCACTAATTCGCGATGCCCTGTTCCGCATAGTGACGTCAGAGAGCTTTTGCGAGTTCAGATGAATATCGACACTTCCTTGCGTTTTTGTATGTAAGTAATTGTTTGTTTTTGTTACTTAAACTGTCAGCAACATAACTTTCTGCAATTGTGGCTGATTTCCACCCATATGTCTCTTGATTGATACATCGACTCCTGTATTAGCCAGTAACGTTGCCGATGTTCTTGGGAATGAATGGCCTGTATATGTTTCAGGATGTTCTAGTTTCAAAAAATGTGCAATCTTATTAGGAATCGTAGAAAGGATATTTTTGCCGACTGGCTGGTTATAACATCTACCTGCTCTTTCAGTTTTAATTTCCAATCTAATTAATTAATAATTTACCAGTCTCGGACTCTATTGCCAGCCTCGCTCCGCTCGGGCGCAAAATCGTCCTCGACTGGTAAATAATACTTACCTCCTTTATGGTGTAAATAACTATTTTTAAACATCCATAGGCAGAAAAAGGTAGATTTTGATATTTATACGTATTTATGATTCAAATGTACATGTATTCCGCTGTGGGCAGTACATTTACATACCCACCTATTAAATATATATTACGTTGGTAATGTATGAAGTAAATGAACTAAATTATAGACCTGCTATGCCATTAAGTTATACAACGCGTTACGTCGCCCATAGCACGTTGTTTTCAGTCTCGAAAACAAGGTCGGAGTAAGGAAAGGTAATTTTACTTCTTTAGAAATATGTTTTTATAATACCAGAGTACACAAACTATATAGTCGGTGATAGTTATGCGATACGAAATGATATATTAGTAAAAATTACTTGTCACCACTTTTTAAACAACACGAAGATGATGAAATGCATTGCGTCAGT
The DNA here is from genome assembly GCF_000390285.2 of Anoplophora glabripennis. Classification (NCBI taxonomy): domain Eukaryota; kingdom Metazoa; phylum Arthropoda; class Insecta; order Coleoptera; family Cerambycidae; genus Anoplophora; species Anoplophora glabripennis. The sequence goes on from NW_019416248.1 coordinate 892,314, forward strand.
TGTAGGACATACAAAATATGGAATTGATGAGAATTTGCGTTGTGTTGTGTTTGTAAAAGTGAACACTAATTACGAATTGCAGAACATGGAAAATGTATAGGTATAATGAAACAAAGATATGTAATTTTATTTACAACACGTTTGTAAAAGTGAAATTTTTAATTATGAATATGTGGAGAGAAAACACGTGTTAAATGAAAATGATGACCTACTGATGACACTTTTTCAAAACTTAGTTAACAACTAAGTAATTTTCTGCTTGAAGGAAGATTTCGTTACAATGTTTTAAATAATGTTTCACTAATATTATAAACAATAGAAGTAAAAATAATCTACTTTAGTACTTGCTAATCTTACCATATTTTAATTATAAAAATATGAGTACAAAGATTACAAGAAGCTAAGAAACCTACATATTTTTATGGTAAAGTTACCTACAGACACAGATACAGGTACAGACCGATACAAATAAATTTGCGTTTCAGACTCAGACAAAGCTGCGCTAGATTGAGAAAAAGTTTGGATTAAACTCATTTATGTCAATATGTGTATCCTCATCTCGGTCTCCTGCATATACAGTGTGTATCAGCCAAATGGAATAAATTCAATAATAAATAAATGGAGGCGTGTTCGAAAAAACGCTCGCACACGTCGATTGGTATTTTTAGTTGAGCATTTTTTCCAACAAAAACTTTTTATACAGGGTGTGTTATGTAACAGTAGTCAATACCAACTTTCTTATTTTAAATGCAACACCCTGTATATTATTCAATGTTTGGATTCTTCAGAAAATTTTTCTTTATTATTGAATTTATTCCATCTGGCTGATACACACTGTATAGAAATATGTCGGTCATTTTCACTGAGCACTATCGTCAGTAACGATAAGATATATTTGTTATCAGTGTCGTGCGTTTATAAAGCGAAACAAAGTTGGACAGAGACTTTGCTGTAAGTATAATAAATTCCCGCAATATGTCGCGTCGTAATTTTTTATACATCCCCAAACTTGAGGCTCCACCCCAACAGCAGGTCTGTAATACGCTTACCTTATTTTACAGCGTGAATTGGTGGCGCACAAGTAATTTTAATTACGGCAAACAATTAGAAACGACGCGATTATGGCTTCCACTTAAACGTTATTAAATTTATCCGGAGAATAAGTGGCGAGTGGGAACAAGGGGTGTTGAATATGCATGAAATTTAATTTTACGCTACGGCGAGTGCGTTTACAGTTAATTTATTGCAACGAATTAAAAAAACGTATGTTGCCATCGATTTTCTTTCAGATTAGGCGTAGGCAATTATCTGGGTGAAGTTGCTCAATCTGGATCTGCTCGGAAATCTCAAGATAACACTTTTTATTCGAGTTTTTAGCAACGGACCAACGAGCGATGGGAAAAGGATTTTTAATTAACTAAGCAATTTTTCTATTACATATTTCAGGTTACATGCAGGTTTTATATAATGATTAGTTTCTCACAGGAGTCAATTGTGATTGTAATGAGAATATTAATATTAGGAATGACATAATTTGGGAACTATTTAAATCCAAAGTTGAAGCAGGTAGATATTACAACCAACCAGTCGGCAAGAATACCCTTTCTATGATTCCTAATAAGATTGCACAGTTTTTAAAACTAGAACATCCTGAAACATATACAGGCCATTCATTCCGAAGAACATCGGCAACGTTACTGGCTAATACGGGATTTTGAGAAAAATGTAATTTTGTAGTTGAACGAATAATAATAAGACTGAAAAAGTAATTCCTATAAACACACCACTTTTAATAACATTAAAACGTGGGGAACATTACATCTAGTCTTCCTCTGGCGCTAATTCTATGTCCGTGCTGAAATTGTGTTTATTTATTGTACGATATTATTAAACAATATCGGATTAGGTTTATCCAAGTCAATTCCGTAAAAGCTTCTTCCATTATATTAAAGTTATATGCCTCATTTTGGTACAATATCCACATAATTTCATTGTATGCGAGATCGATAAAACAAAATTGGTTCACCATCCTTCTGCCCATACGAGGCCTACCTACGGTTGTTCCAACAGGCATTTATAATAAGTACCTTTTCTCAGAGACCTTATGTAACAATGGTAAAGTTAATGCTTTCTGGTAAAATATGATAAATTCCATGTTTTTAACAGAAATTGACGTAAAAGGATATTACTCATAAAAATGTGTCCGGAAGCTTGGTTTTCGGGATTTGGAGTGTTAAATATTAAAAAGGAATGGTTTTTCTTTGAATTTTTTATTAATTTGTAACCTGAAATCCGACACTACACTTTGTACACTCTGTCTGTTGTATCCAACCAAATCATTTCGCTCTTGTCCAATGTGAGAGCGATCTGATGACCTCGCAGTAGCCCCTAATGCGTATGCTACAAATTATTTTGTATGTAAGAATTCGTGTATTTGCTACTGATATTGTTATTAAGATACTACACGGTTCCAAATGTATACAATTTTTTAAACATGTTTAATCAATAAAAAGTTCACAGAATTTTCTTTAAATGTTCATTCTGGAAACCCTTTTCACTCTCAGTTCTTTGTCAACGACTAGTGTGATTTATAGAGCATTTTATGTGGGCCTAAGTGAAAATGGGATACCTATTTCCAAAACTCCTCGTATACAATACATAAGAATGACAAATATTTACTTTACCTTTCTCGTACGGGCTCTTATATCAAAAAGAGGAACGGGAAAGTGATTTTTCCGATGTCATCAATTCTTCATTACCCCCTTTTATGATTGGGCGAAAGTAAGTGTGCACCCCGAAAGAAATATCTACGGGGGTAAACGAAGGAGCAGAATAAATCTCAAAGGAAGTTTCAGAAATAAGTTGTACTGTAAATTATCTACATTGTGTTAGAAGTTTAACTGCCCTAATTTTAACAGACGATACATTAAAGTAAACAAAAAAACCTTAAAAAAAACTGGAAAACAATTGTGTTGAAATTTACTAAATATTTCACAATAATAGTTGTTTACATTTTTTCCGCAGGACAAGTCTGCCACGTGCACACGTGGTGTGCATCAGCTGTGTAGCATTAGGTTCAGCGCTGTTGTCACGTTGAGATGAGACTCCCCAACATGATTACTCGCTGTATTACATTCTGAATAAATAATAAAATAAGGCGTTATTGGCAAGGAATAAGGAGTAAACTAATATTACTTATTTTCATTTAGATGCCTTATGGAGAATCATCACGGGAAGTTCCTGAACTTTGAAATATATCTTAAAACGAGACATAGTAGGACGCAAAAACTCTGTATAATAGCATTAAATTGTTAGATTTTCGCTTACCCAGCCATGCTCTTCTAATTGGAAGAACAAAACAGCAGCAACGGCGTAAGTGAGATCTACATAATAAAACAGTTACTTCATTCATTTTTGCGCCCGATAAAATTGAAGCGTATGTAAAGCTACGATACAATTACGGCGTTACGGTAAAACTGTTGATACTTAATTGTGGTATGTCTACCCAGAATTAATAATATATCTGCCAGTTATTCAACTGTGCGCAGATATGCAATTAACTATTATCGTTAAGTTAGCAGTTTCTGCATTGTCGCATTCCTGTAAGTGCTATTTATTATTTTTCATTGATCAAACTGCGCTCCACAGTGCAATCAGCATAATTCAGGTAACAGTGAAAATTTAAAGTAGCGTTTTTGAAATTCCTCTGCGATCTGATACAAACCTAAGTAACTCATTTGTTAGAACGGAGCTTTTAGGTTCCAAGACGAAAGAATACTTCTGCATAACCCACAACATAAGATTAGGAAGCGTTTAACACAGTGCTTCCAAAATTATTATCATTTTAACAACATCCGCACCAACTCAGCATGGTGTCTATACAAACGACACAGTCCTGTAAATTAAAGCCAGCCTGGGCAACAGGATTGGGCGGTTCTTCTGCAGCAGGTGTGACACCACGTAAACAGGAAGGATTTATCGCTATCAAGTTGTTGCAAAACGCACAGCTGCTACTGGGAGACGCATTAACATATTCGACAATTTACAAATTCTTGCACAACCAAAGTCCTCATTATCTGCTTCGACTACTTCATAAATAACAATGCCTTCAATGTTCTTCATACAGATAAACTAATTGCACCTATAACAATTAAAAACAAACTCGTCTTCATACTGACTTCAACTAGATGACGGTAAATATAGATCTTCATTTCCGCATGATAAGTTCCCATAAGGATGCGCTCTAACGGTGCTACAACGTATCCCTTGCTTTGTTTTCGTTCGTGGATCATCTTCAACGCCATCACACTTATATTACGCTGCTTTCTAATACTACAATTTTCCCCGCGTGTCTCATAGCGAGCGATGTATTATCCGAGGTGATACTATTCCGCTTCCCATTGTCTGGCGATTATTAAAGTAAGGAAATGAGGCATCACTTTAAATATAACGGTACAGGCAAGGAAGCGCAGGTATTTCTTTGTTTTCTGAAACGCATTACCTTAATTGTGGTACCCGCAGATAAAAATCTGTGAAATTAACTGTAGTTTCGGAAGAAATAAAGAAATTACCTTGATATTTGAATATAACGCTAATGATAGTCGTGTTTGTTAATGAACCGTTATTTTAGATGTGTCTAGTAACTATCACAGTGTTGGGACCTTTGGTATGTGTTCAAGATCGAGAATGAAGTCAAAAATTGTATTGAATTTGCTGTAGAAGTTATTCACAAAGCGTAAATATTAATCTTGATCCTGATACACAGCACGTAGCACGTAATAATAGTATTCAATCTCTCCCAGAGGTTACAAAAGTCAAATTGTAGTATTTACAAAGAGCAAGTACTACTATTGATCAAGACATTATACGGGCTTTTGTTATGAGAGACTGTGCTATGTTATTTAACCAAGACAATAATTATCATCGACTTTAGTTTGCTTGTAACCTGTAAGCATTCCTACTGAAATCTTCTTTAATAAACTTTGGTTTATTCTTCGGCTTGACTTGGTTTAAGGACTTAGGAGTAATAATAGCCGTTCTTACCGCCACTAATCGTCAATTGACGACCTTCACTGTCGCTGTATATAGACTGGGACTTCCTTGAAGTGGCATTGTGGTTTCCTTCGAGAAAATTATGACAATAGACGTCACAAATCGCGCCGCACCCCGTGCTGAATATAAATAATGCCACGCCGACGTGAGTTCTCTAGGAACAACGTTTTGAAATGTGGATGGATAATAAATATTTAATTGAGCGCCGAGTTAATAATTTACGACCGCGCTTTGTAGCCGGCTAGGGCGTTATTTATTGGTGTTTAATGTTCATCAGGTGCTTTATATGTTAGGTATTTTAATTGGACATGATCGGAGATTGTATTTTAGTACTGCAAGAGTTTATGGGGCGGTTTCACGGTGTTATGCAATACAAAGCGATGGAAAGAATAGTTAATAAAAAGGTCTCTTTGAGACGTGAGCTCGATTTGCTGACTTCCTTAGCAGTTGCCAATGGTTGAACCTGACGGAGTCAAAGTTTGGACAATGGAAGAAGAGTAACTTCGCATTTGGTCTCGGTAAAGACGAAAGATGCATTTGAAAAGGAATTTTCCGATAGCAGAAGAAGAGGGTGGATTGTACACCGGTTACAGTGTGCGATTTATCAGCTTCAGTGTATTCCAATTGAAGTCATGATTCAAAAGGAGGACCAGAAACTGTTGAAATACCCAAAAACAAGTCTCATGTGTTCTATTTGCACTTATTCTTGTCATATCAAGAGAATAAAATAATAACAATAATGTTGTTTCTGTTAATGTTACTGCTAATATACATCTTAATCCCATCTTTAACTTATGACCACTAGTAACATATCCAACAACCATAACAACTTACAAAACAGAACTTCGTAATGTCAGTTGTGGATAAAGAATTTAACTAACTAATTTGTATTTCTATACTGCCTAATATCCTCCACAGATTTGATAATCTAATTGCTTGTAGAACGAGTGTTAGCACTGAAAATTCCACTTAATTTGTGCATAGTCTCAGCTACATACTCTCCGTACTTGTAATGAATTTTCACAATAAAAATACCATCTTTCATAGTTGAAGACTTGGAAATAGACGCTAAGTTGTATTTTAATAGTAACTTCCGGTTGAGAACCTTCCAAGTGCACATATTTTCACACCCTATGCTGCACGTACCGAGATGTATTGTTTGCTGTCGTTATGTTATCCTTTTGCGGGAATATACATTAACATCTTTTTAGTTATTTTGTTGGATAGAAATAACTTCAATTGTTAGCGAAACATTTTCATTATAATTTAGTAACATGACAATTAATTAATTTCTATTGCTTTGTTGAGTCATACTTTTTGAAATATGGTGACTACAAAATGGTTTCGCTTGCGTTACCTAACGTTGATATCAAAAAAGAAATAATGAAAAACTTTGGCCTGCACAATCTTTCGTTTCATATTTTTAAATAATTAATTTGATGTTGGGTAATGTCTTATCTTAAAAAATGTCTGCAAAGAAAAAAGTGAACACAGAAATAATTATTAACAAATGCATGTAACTGTCACTTTCGATATTATTTGTTATATTGCTGCAGAAAAACATTAATACTAAAGAACCCCTAGTTTCCAAACGACTATTACATTTTGTTATTGGTAATAGAAGGGTTGCATAAAGCCTATAACAAAATAAAGGTTTACGAAGATCCTGAAATTTTTAGATTTATCATCCTTTTTAAATCGATTATTAATTAAGGTATGTACTTAAATTATTGTTCTGATCCTATATTTAAGTCAATGTTATATAGAAAAATATAATTTGTTGTTAATCCGTATAAAATGATGTACACTTACGTGAAATAGACAAACTCAGAATTCAGGTCTACAGATTTTGGTAAAATTAATCACGATATATTTTTTCAAGTACAACTTTGTTTATCGTATCTAAAAAATGGACAGGCGCAGAATTTGTTAACCTGTTTGTCAGGAGTACCACACGGGTTCAATTTGGAGCCCTTGTTTTTTTGTTACGGCAAATGACCTGCCAGATATTCCCATCAGCAATTTGCAGATGATTTTATATATTTTAATTAAATTGAATGATTGTCTGATTGCTACTTTTTTTGGAAAATACTTAGATATTTCATATTTAATTTTATTATAAATAATTCTGCTTTTTGTTAAAGATCTTGGCATATGTTTGGATTCTGATCAACCTTTAGTAACTATATAATTGAGATAGTATTGAGAACTTTTCGTGTGTTGGTGTTCATAAATAAGAAATCAATTTAACTTTGTTAAAGCAGTATTTTAATCAAATACTTATGCCCAGAATTATTTTAGAATACGCAAATGTTATTTGGTTCCTCCTATTGAAGTGTATAAAAGTCAAATGGAACTAGTACAAAAAAATGTCCCCGCATCAAAGGTTTCTTTCATTCATTCAGGATATGGTCTTCGGTTTTGAATTTAATTTTCCGCGTTTGTTAAAATTCATGATAGAATCACGGCACGACATTGAAATTGAAGCACTTGGTAATAAAATTACGCTCCGATGAATAACTGAATCGGTTATATTTATCGCTCGCATAAAATTTGAAATTATTAATAAATTATTAAGTATCTAAACTTACGCTAATTTTTTGTTTGCATAGAATTTCGTGGATTTTGTCCGAAATACTTTAACAGTCTAGCTGTATTAACATTGTTTCTTACCCTTCGATCAACTAATTGATTTTTTCGAACAGAAAATGCATCATTTCGTCGCAAGGTCGCCTCTAATCTTTTAAAGGTTCTATGATCAGGAATGAGGCGCTCTGGATACCTTTCTCCTACAGCTCTTCTTGATTTTTTTGTGATTCGACATAAATTAGCAACGTATCAACTTTTTCTGAATGAGAAAACGTTTTGTAAGCACAAAAGATATACGTTTGACGTTCGTATTGAGTAATGACAAGTATGTTGTGACATTTATGCACTTTAAACAACGAACATTCAATTATTTTCCAACGACTACCTGATCCCTAATGTGATTTTTAGGCGGTAACTTTTTAACAGGAAAAAAATTTGGGTAAGTTTCTGAAAGAAATATAATTGATGACTGTTAAGTCCCAAAGATAATACTTTCGATTGAAAATGGAGCTTACCTCATCCTATTCAACACCACGCGTCCTAAATTTTATTTAAATGTTTTGTATCCTCACAGAAGGCCCATACTATCGAGTTTGATACACCCTGTAGCTTTCAGAACTAGCCACAGCGATCTTTCACCCCTAGCCATCACTCTGCGCCTGTATACGAGTATATTTGGTTCGGCTCGGATGCGCCTTTAACAAAGCCTCGACGAGGTCAAGCGGGTTGTTAATATTCGCCGAGATATAAAAATTTAAATCACGCACTCCGGCAATAAAACCTCAAAGTTTGTCCTTAGGATACCGGCATCTGGATTGATTTATAGGATATAGCATTGCCAGGATGTTAACGTAAGATCAAAGGCCAGAGGTCGGCCGTATTTACGACCATTCCAGCGTGTTCACCAACCGTGTAAGGATTAACCGGCGAGGATGCCGTTCTCGTGTACCACTTCGGGATTTTTTTCTCGATGAAATGTGGGTTATAGCTAACTTCCTCGATTTATTGCGCACGAATTTGGACCGTTAAGCTATCTTAGATGTCCGAGGCCGAGTCCCGGAGATCCCATTAAAAACAGCGCTCTCTAATTTTTTTATGGGGCGTAGAGAGCAGCGAAATGGTTTCTTCCATTGATTGGTTTGGGGTTAGGGCAAAGCTAAACAGTCCCCTGACAGTATTCCAAGCAGAAATCCTCGTTATAAGAGTGTGTTTGTCCGAACAAAGCCTTTAGACTGAAACAAGGTCTTTTCAAAATGTTACTTATGACCAAGACAAACTCATTTGAAGAAAATGTATTGATCTTCGCAGTTATCAGACTTTTGGGCTGGAGGATAAAACTGTTCATCAAAAAACTAGATAGTTGCAACCACAGGCTGAGAAGAGGTATAGATAACCTTGTTACAGTTCCAATAATGAAAGAATTCAGAACGATTCCAAATAATTTACCATTGGGTGTCTATTTAAATACAACTGTTCAGAACCAAAAGTGAAAGAAGCCTCTATTATCTTCTATGAACCAAAAAACCTGAATAAGTGAAAAATTCTACCAATTTTTGAAACGTAATTCTATTCCACATATCCAAGTGTACAACAAACCCACCCCATAATCGTTACTGCGATGCCAGACTAGCACTCTATCAATTTTAACATGATAGTAGAAAGCTGTTCGAGAATTTCAATATGTTATCCATTGTATGATTCCAACATTATATAATGGAAGGTGAATATTGGAGAATAGAGGGAAGGAAGAATAATTACTCTTACATATTGCCCACCGTAATGTGTTCATAATCTTCTTTTGTGTGTAATTATAGATGCAGTCTTGGCTGGCTAATGGACGGTTAGCATGCAAGGAAAAGGCATGTCCATTTGTATAGGTTTGGGGAGAAGTATATAATGTTTTCTGTGCAACAATCGTTGATTTAGGTACGTTTCCCGCAAAATAATCTGGAAGATTTACAGCTGAAAGACATGAACAGTCTTGCTGGAGGAATAGTAAATTGTTTATTGGGGTTTAATCTCTTCGGCACCTTACGATTTTTTTTATTACGACGTAAGTGTAAGTTTTAATAGCTTCTGTTATTTTACGAACAAGTTTTAAACTTTCATTAACGTCCATCAAAAAATGAGACGCAATTTTAAGGTTATCAGAAGATGGTAGGTCCATTAAAGAGTTAATATAATTTGAAGCATAAAATTTTTATCGCCATTTGATCCAAGTAATTGCTTTCCACGCTACAAGAAAATAATATTCTCTTGACCTCAAAAGAATATGTTGCACGTTCATGGGAATATGATGTGTGTAAAATTACACAACTACTCGCCTTTATTACCCGCGTAATTAGAGATAATTTAGTAAATTTGAAATTTTGATGGCGTAAGTATGATGTTTAAGTGTAATTCATGTTTTTAAACACCATAATTAAAATCTAATCAGGGTTTTTACTGGAATTGTTAACACTTGGCTCATAATAATTGTAGGTTCAATTTAGTTAAAGTTTGGCGTTTTATAGACATGTAATCATACTTTTAGTAAGACAATTATAGAACAAGAAAATCCATCTAAACTATAAAAAGGTTGAAAACAAGAATTTTTCGCAGTGACAAATTAACTCCCATATAAAAAAATGTGTAAATTGCAAATTGATAAATGTAATCTAATTGTTTATATATAAAAAAATAATGTTAACTTTAAAAATTTACTGTGGTCGTCCTAATCAACCGATTTCAATTTTTCAAAAACCATTTGAAAGGTTGAGCGGTCTTTTCTATGTGAAAAAAATTTCAAGTATGTAGATTCTTTATTTGAGGCTGTGCAACATTTTGAAAACTCGAAAATTTTTTTTCAACATTTTTTTCAAAAAATTATTTTGCGAAAACTATAGAACCGGTTTTAATGAAATTTGGTGTGTTGTTTTATTATACTATAAAGTTTTTTTACCAAAATTATAATGTTCTCGGAGCAATTAAAATATTTTAAAAAAATTATCCAAAAAACTTTCCTTTTTTTCAACAATTATTGCCATTTTGCATCATCGGTAATAAATTTAAAATATTTTTAACTTACAGTATATTGTGCAAAATTCAAATTTAAAACAACTTTTTTCCTCTTCAATATTCTTCCAAAATGCATAGGTTCCAAGATATAAGTAAAAACTCAGATAAAATAGGTATTTTTAAAATTTTTGCAATTTTGAAAATGTTAGCTTGCCTCCTCTTACATCCAAAAGACAGATCCCCCCTGGTCTATTTACAAACATAACTTTTAATGAAGAAAAATGGTTTTTAATTTGTCAATATTTCATTCTCCTTTCCAATTTTTCTGCAATATTTGCCCCCATAATTTGTATTTTTCTTTGAATGGTAGAAATCCTCTGAAGCGTTCATCAGTCTGATATTCCCACACCACAAAGCATGTATTACACATGCCGACTAAGAAACATGCAATCCCGACAATTTTTTTTCACGGTGGATAAAATGCCATTTGTTCAACATCGCCGTAGTATGGCATTATGTCTATGCCTCGTAAAATAATAACCTTGAAATCCTGCTATTGGGAACGGAAGAATGGACGAATGAAAGTGCTTTGTTTTCCCTTTCGTTACCAGCAGCGTTTATTTAAACACATTCACTGGAACGGCCAGAGTACATTTATGTTGTCTAGAGATAATATTTATTTGTAATGCTACATATTTGAATAACGTTTTAACGAGTTGATATTTGCTTTCTAATTTACCACAATCAGAGAATAATCGCGAAGGTTAAGCAAAGTAATTGCAACTTTTTGTCTGTTCTGTTTATCGGTAACGTTTGTTCGAGTTTTTATTACATGATTTTCCCTTTGTCGAAACGCCTGACATAAATATTTATTACTTGACAGAGTTTGTAAATTCGTTTTCGTTCGGTACTTGATTTCTACGTCCTTGAATGCAAGGTGAAACAAAGTTTGTTTTAATAATTTTCTACATCAGTATCAAATTAATTTAAACTATTTCTAAACTCACTAGAAATGAAGTTAGATGTCTTGAATTACATAATTATATAAGATTAGTGTAATATCAAAAGAAACCGTTGACACCGTTTCTTGGATACATCTATTTAATTTCCATACCTCGAGTTGATTAGATTTTATGGTTTGGACTTTAATTAACTAACGAGATAATTAAATTTTCAAGCAGCGCCCTAGTTAACGATTCCTGTTATTATTAGCCACTTATTGACATTGATTGCCACTGGATTTGTGATACTAAATTATGAAACAGATCATCATGAACTGGACATATTGAAATAGAAAAATAGAACAGAATATTATGAACTAGATCTAACTTATATCCATAAATATATCTAAATATGCAAAACTATAAAAGTTAATAAAGTTACATTTTCTAAATTAGGTCATACCACAAAATCTATAAAGAGATTGAAGAAGGTGAAGACAAAAATAACTGGATAATACCAACATTTCCAAACATTCTGAAAACACAAATTATAAACACCTTGAAAATGAAAATTTATTTGATTGCAATCAGTATGGTTTTTAGAAACAAGCTTCACCAACTTTAGCCATAGAAAAACTGGTATTAGAGATTAATACAGATTTTGAGCAAGCTCACAGGGTTGATACCAGGAATACCACAGGGGTCAGTTCTTAGCCCACTTCTGCTCTTAGTTTATACAACGATTTACCGATGACACAAATCTCACTGTCATAGTCCTATGATTGACGATGATTTTACTTGAATTGTTAAATATTTTGGTGCCAACAAAGAAAACAAGTAGATACGAAAATAGACGGATCAGAAGCTGAACAAATCACATAGAATGAAAAATATTACCTAGCTATAATCTCTTACACGAAATAAATCAGACAATTTTTTATAACTGTAGTGTGTATTTGCAGGGGAATCTCTCAGATGCAAACTTATTTGTCTCGGTCTGTTTCATTACCAATGCACAAAAATCTCCACATAAAAATTTTAACAAATCCTCTGCCCTAGACTGTTCTGAATAGCTCAACGACAGTTTCTTCTACACTAGCACTATTAAATGCGCCAATACATCTCGTCAACGTTCAGCAATATCGTCGAGTCATTCCCCAGACAAACACCGTAATTTGTCAAACACGGCTAATTTCGCCATCATTAAAATATCATCTGTCGTGTGCAAGCGCGATTATAAATTGATTTTCATTCGCTGTTGGGCTTCCTGCAACCTACAACGGTTTCTGACGCTGAAATTGAGGGTCTCGTGCTGTTCGCTATGTACTTTTTGAGATATCTAACGGCCTCAGGATTTAATCCCGTGCCGACGTCAGTCACATCGTCGCGAAGGCGACAATGGATGAAATGGGAGCGGAAATTAAATTTATGATAAAATTGTTAAATATGCAGAAGTGATCCAGGTCTCCCATCCCCTGTCTTTTACAGGCGAAAGGTCTCCCGAAAAGTTATAAGAATTCAATTTTTAGAATAATGAGGTTAATAAGTTGAAGTCTTAGGTGAGCACCCTATCGTGCAGTATTACCTTCAAAAAACAAGAATTGACCTTGAAATAACCTTGAGCATGGCCAAGGTCTTCAGATGGTGATACCAAAGGCCCAAACAACTTTTGTACTTTGTATTTTCTTCATATCGCACTATCCTGACGAGATACCAACCTGAGAAGTTCCAGCAGAGGTAGATTCAACAATCATTTGATCTTGAAAATGAAAAGATAACTCAACCACGTCCCCAACCGTACGAATTTGGCTCTTTTCAGAGTCCTGGTTCAGAAATTGTATTATACATTTATGAGATGAATATTCCGTTGATCGTCGATGACAGTAACTCTTTAGTATAACAGTAATACATTTACTAGCATCTAATCCACTGTAAAAGGAACTCAGTATCTCCTATGGGAGTAATTAAAACTTGCAAGTTGTTAGATTCTCGTTTTATAATTCAAGGAATCATGTTTCACACGTATTAAATTTTGTGGTTTGGATAATTATTCAGCTTGAGGAAATTAGGTAGTTGGTCGTAAGAAGCCAGAGGAAAGCCTTGCATTAATTAATGTTGGAAATGTTTGTGCGTCTCTTAGCGTCCCCGGTACCGAAAATTTGGTGTGATGTTATTATTCACGTGTCTTAGCGGACGTGTTGTTACAGCAAAGAAAAAGAATTGACGTTTAGAACTGCTTAGAATTCACAGAAGGATTCGAGATCGAGACGTTTATATTTCAATATATTTAATGTTTACTTTCTCTCAACGTTTTGAGAGATGTATTGTTTTTACTTTTTTAACAAGAATTCCTGTTAAGAAATGTCGTTTAAGTAGAAACTTGAATCAATGGCAAAGATGTGTGACTGTGCATAATTGCAAAAAACTCATTCTCTTTAATGAAACAACTTTTTGTAGAGGAGGAAGGGTATCCTGTAGCTCAGACATCGAAACCGCTCCGTCGCAACTCCAATTGATATTCTTTTAACCCAGTGGATCCTGAACAAGCTAAACGTTACTGGCAATGATGAAGTCGTGTCTCAAAATAGAGACGTAGAGCCAATTCCGGCGACCTTCATTAAAATTTAACGGCCCTTTAATTCGTACACGAGTGTTCATGAAGAACGGTTTAAGGGCAGGCTGAAAGGGAGGGTCCTGAAAGGGTCTTATATTGGAAATTATATTTGGCCGGTCCGTAAATAAGTAAACGGCTTGAAATAAATAAATAAAGACCAATATGTATGAAATACACCAATGGTGGGGCAAATAAAAGTTCGTACTCTTCGTTTCAAAACGGCACAGGCATGTTCACAGAAAAGGTAATGCTAGAAACACGGTCACATAGTTTACTGCATAAACTGACGTTTATAAATTTTGACATGTCAACTATCGCTTGTTTTGTCAACTAACATGTTCATCGCTATCGAGATTGAATATTAAAATATTATTTCCAAACTTTAAATGTCCATAGCTCGGTAACCATGGTGGATTGAACCCATGTATATTATAACTTTTTTATTCAGAATTATTTCAGCGACTTGCTCCTTAAGTTTGTCTATTATGGCAAACAACATCCAGTATAATGACAGAAAGGGATTTTTCTTTCAGTGATATCTTTCCGATGTTATTGCTTCCTAAAAAATTACTGCAGGAGCTGAATTTTAGGTATTTAGCAACTAGACCACAAAAAGTAGTAGAGGAGTATATAGAAAGGATACTAAAGGACAACATAAGACATTTAAAAATATCCTCATTTCATTGTATATGTTTTTTTTTTGCGAAAACAGTAAAATATTTCCATCGTTGATTATTTGTTTCTAATGAGATTGGGTTGTCTATCTTGGAAAATAGATTTTTCCTTTTATTTCCAAGCTTTCATAATAATCGATTTCATTACTTAAAAGAACACTTTCTCAGTTTTTGAAAGGCAGAGTTACAGAATAATAGACTGGCACCATTTATAATAATTAGTCGCTACCAAAAGTTTGATCCTATTTTGGCAAGTAAAGCTTAATTTGCATTGATTTGAAATTGTAATTTCGGCACCCTTCTCAGAGGTGTTAAATCGTTAGCGTAAATAATGAACTCTATGAGTGTTACTTTCTCGAAACGTTCTTATTCGTTAAAACACAGTAAAGGTTTTAAAATAAACTTTCACAGTCATCTAATTTGTAGATTTGTGTCTACGACTGTAGCGTGTTCGTTAAAATGTATCTTAAACTTTTTGCGTCCTTCCAACTGGCTTCAAAGGACTTAATTTGTGAAACACCTCTTTATCATCCCGTATTACTGTGGTTTTCATAGTACTCTTATTACCGTGGTTTATTGTTTACATCAGTCTTACAACTGTTCAAAATGAGTTATATTACAATGCAGAATCATTTTAATTTATAGCGAAGCAAAACAAAATGCATTAGCAGCTTCTCGCTAGCATGCGGAATGTTGTACGGGTACAGATGTGGCTAAATATGCCAGTGCCGTGTAGATAAATATTTGAAATAGCCCTTTAAATTAACAATTAACAAGTTAAGTTTAATATTAATTTTCACAATTATTCATTCCATTTTATCCTTAAGATACCATCATCATCGTCATCCTTATTCAAGTTTATCCATATGGTTATTTTATTATAGCAATAAACTGTTCGACATACTTTTACATTCATAAACATTGCCAAGTAGTACCTGCGTATGTAGTTCATTAACATATTGCAAGTGAAAGTGTGGCTGGTAGTTTTTTCTCTTATATGTATTTGTGTTGCAATTCGCGAGCCTACCGATTTGGAACAGATGTTAGAAAAGCTGCCCGTTCAGGGTCGGTCGCAGATAACTGCAAATAAGTCGGTCTAGGACGGCAAATTTGCAGGGATTTTTTATCGGGTTTGCAATGACAAATTGCTCGTTTTGCGGTGTTTTGATCTGTGTTGATATAATTTTATATACAGGGTGCCCCAGTTTTAATCTGTATCTGTCAGACTTCGAGAGCGAATAGAACAACAAAATAATAGTACACTTCGTTTGATTCCCAATTACATTTTAAATAAAAAATACGTTCTTCATTTGTTTCCAAAAGCAAATCATTTACTAGTTTTTTTTAGTCCAAAGTAACCATACCAATTGAATAAAAAGAAAATAACCAAACTTAGTTCAAATACTTCTATTATTTCAGGAGATACAGTAAATGAATATCCCTGTATCCTGAAAATGGCTGAGATTTTGAATTATTAAGTTCCTAAGACAAAATTGGGATAGATCAAACTGGGACACTCTATATGTATAAAGTGACTACGTCGTGAAAAAAAACAAAAAAAATAAAAATATACTCGCAGAATAAAAGCTGAATCGCAATTCTTCTTAGAGAAATTTGTCTACGTTCGTCTGTATTTGAAAACAAACTCTATTAATTTCAATCTCTACAGACATATATATCGTTAAGTTCTAAGTTGTAGTGGGTCCTCCATCATTCACTGTCACGACAACCTGGGAACTTAATCGCTGTGCAATTGCTGAAATAAGTTGCCCTTTTCATTTTTTTTAGTACGAGTCGCCCGAAAAATTATTTTGCTGTAATCATAATACAATCTATACCTTTAATAATGTAGTAGACATGTTGAACACTGGTGTATTCAAATCAAAACAAAATAAAAATGAAAAAGTTTTAAATTTTTCAAATGCACATTCCATAATATCTCTAATAAATTTTTCAAAAATAATTTCGAGGTTTTAATAAAAAGTATTTGTTACTATTTTTTTTAAAGCTCCGTGTTTAATTCATAAATCCGGTCAGTGACCTCTGACCTTAACATTTAAGTGAAGTTCGAGTATACTACTGTCACTTTACATATTCCAACGAAGTAAACAATTGCACACAACCACGCCGTGATAATAAGAGTAGACAGAGACGCATATAGAAAAGTTCAAAACAGGTACTATTAAAAAGTTATAAAATTATAAATAAAATACGGATATTTTTTACTGTATTTTTCTTATTCAGCCACTTTATCAGCCGAATCGCTACTAAACATCTTAAATTGATTCAAAACAGCATAAATAGCGACAAAATTGAGCCGCGAATGATACGCACGTAACGAAATTTTATTGTAGGTACCTGATCACTGTTTGCACGATGTTTATCCATATAAATATTCCCTCTTTCAAAAAATACATTTTACTTCATTTTCACATTCGCTAAATCGGTACCGTTTCCAGTCGTTAATCTTACACATCATCTGCCTCCATTGAAGTGTAACTGATTGATATAAATAGTGCCTTAATGTTCTCGCAGGGGTCTTGCTGTACGGGGTTAAATTACGTGTGAAGATGAAGCCGAATGTAATTCGCCCGCGTAACTTTAGACGTAAACGTTCTGACGTAATAACTTAAGATTAATAATGGCCCATGTTTCGGGTGAGAGGTTTACCAGAACTGTCAGGATAAACTATGCTCAGGTTGATGGTTCTTGAGAAATAAGATCTGGTAATTAATATGGCGGCGGGGATGGTATTAATCCCCAAGTTTGCGCGAAATGCTACTGGAAAGTGAAAAATTGTTAGGCACCAGGCTGATGTATGCCTGATGGCAAGTTTGGAGCAGTTGAGAGGTTACTATTTCAAGATGTTGTTCTGGAAATTAAACAATGTCAGAATTGATCATTGATCATTGGTTTTTTCATCTATTCCTAATTTATGTACGTTTTTTAAGAGGCATATATAGCAGTAGAATCTCTGGTTGGTTAGTTTTAATCCCTTGTCTCGGTTGAAGTCATCTTGATTCTTCTGGAGCTCGTTTTCCCTTACCAGATTCTGGTATTAATGAGGTGTAGTTAGGGTTAGGTCAGTTTTATCTTGACGAGGATCTAGGACAGACAAGGTACCATTTTCTTCCATGATTATGACGTTAATGATGTCATTGATGCAGTTCAGGAATTCTTCTATTTTATTATATCTATGAGACCAGATAGTCAATATGTCATGGTCTCTAAATAAGAAGAAAGTGCACACTTTTGCCAAGTGGACTAAATTCTCATCTTTGACTTTTGCGATGAGATTTCGATGAAGTTTTTTCAAGGCTTTCTTCATTAATAGGTACTTTTGTGAACAACGACTTATTCCTAAGGCGATATTGTCATTATCTTCTTCTTGTTTTATGTTTGTTACATATTTCGTTGTGCTCAATAACAACTTTTTGTATGAATCTACAAGTATTTATATAGACAGGGATAAATATTTACTCCCAAAGTTCATGAGGAAAGAGATACACTCACTAGAAGTTGCTTCCGTCTGGGAACTTGGGGAATAACGAAATAGATTGAAACCTTTCTAAGCAGTGGGATTAATCCGATTTGAGTGGATTTTACGTGCCCAATCCTTCCCGGCGCGTTACTGCGACAGATGTGGATAAACACGACAAACAGTGTTAAATACTTGACGAGCACGTCAGAGGAATCTCGCTGCTCTAATCTCTCTCAGAAATAATAAATGAACTTCCTGACAGTTCGATAAGCTTCCGTTTGTTACCTACTTGTTACTTAATGGAATATCTTTAATGAAACTATTTCAATAGTGACACAAATAGTTGTTTATTGTAAATATCAAACAATATTTTTTCAAACCATAGTTAAAATTTTCGGAAAAAATGAAATGAAAAATTTTTTTTTTTCAGATGTAAGCTCGGAACAGATGCTAGTGCAGAGGCTGGCCGAGCTGCAAGTAAAACTGCAGTACCTGGACTCCATGTATAGGGCGAGACAGGAGGACCTCCAGCAGCTGACCCAGCACATCGACCAGATCGCCATCCCCAACGACAACACCACCACGCTGATCCTCCCGCCGCAAGAGCTGCGCCCCGAAGTGAAACAGCTGATCAAGAACATGTCGGGCATGAGCGCGGCTACAGGAATCAACCCTCCCATCATGCTGCGGTTGCCGTCGTCCTACCACTTCCTGCCGCACCTCCTTGACGATCCCTCCAGCCTGCGGCTGGCCTACTTGATGTCGAAGAACAGGAACGGGGTGTCGGTGGTGATGGGGGTGCCAACCGTCAAGAGGGAGAAGCAAAGCTACTTGTTGGACACTCTGCAGAACTTAATCGAGGGGATGACTGCGGAGGAAGCCAACGACTCGCTCATTGTCGTCTTCGTGGCTGAGGTGAGGTTTAGTTGTTAAAAAATTAACAATAATTATATGAAAATATCATCATTCTTTCTTCGTTTGTTCTTTTTGCTGTTTTAAAAAATATATTGGAGTAAAAATTGTTCTGTTCTCTGTTCTTTGTAATGTGAAATGTAGACGACTCCAATACGTGATTTCTAGGCTTAAGACCCCTGTATTATATATAAATAGTTCGGTTTTATGACCTCCACGAGCACCTGACTTATATCGTTGCTGTTTTTTACTTACGGAAACACACAGAAACGAGTATACACAAATGAACAGTTCTCTCTATAATGAATCCATTTCCAATTAACAAATTTTCTTAATTAGTGCTTTTTAATGAAGTTCTATGATTACAAGAAGACAACGCCCAGTCGAGATACATTTTCCGTCTTGTATATCGTTACAGGAAGTAATTAATGAAGTATATCAAATACGGCTGAAATAACAGCAACGGCTGATGAGAAATTCTAGACTTGGTAATTTGATTTGACCCGATGGCTGTTAATGGAGTCGGCAGGAATTAATTCTGCGCGTTTGCTGTACCAAAAATATTGTTTCCTGTATGAGTCAAATATACAGAATGTCCCAATTTATAGGCGTAAAGACCTTAACATATTAAGTGAAAACCAAATGAAGTTGAAATACTTATTTGTTAAGTAAAAAAATGTCCTGAAAATTACGATTCCTAACCCTCAGTTTTTTAAATTCGTATTAACAATTTTCAATTCGAAATATAACACGTAGCTATTTATTCTACACTCAGTGGCTTGACTTACCTTAATTTTTTTTTAATGTTGATTGTCAACTGTGAAAGAAAATTTTGAAATGGTTATAAAAGTGCAAATTGCAAAAGTACTCTCAATAGTTGCTCCATTCCTGAATATCGCAAATCCAGAAGCATATACTGGACATTGTAAGAGCATTGTACTTATTTCCTTGATATTTTCTCACAGATCCGGTATTTTTATAAGTAAATTACTGTAATAATTACATAAACGTATGCAAAAATCATTGAACTAGATTGAGCTGACAGTTAAATTGTCGATAAATTGCACTTCACCTATATAATATATTCTAACTACAAGTATATATTCACGACAGCAAAACATTCGCAGTAATTGATTCTTTGCCATATGCATGTAATTGATGGACGTTACCTCGAGAGCTACTGAAGCCTTATATTCCACCTAGAATGCAATTCAGCGCGACAAGAAGCAAAAAAGAGAAAATGTCGTTAAGTCGAGCGCGACAAAAAAACTTCCCTGACAAGGAAGTGCAAAGTGAAACCAATACGGTTTTATCCGATATATTTAAAAACCAATATGTTTCTTGTCTACTGTTGGAATCGACAGGATTTAATATGTGTAGAGCCTATAATACTCCGTTTAGCTTTAACTGAAAGCGATTTACTGTTCCATGGGTGTTTTTTTTGTATTTTCGTTTTTGTTTGTTTGATTTTGTACACGTCTAGCAGTAGTTCCTACATAAAAACCAAAGTATTAGCAAAAATTTAGAGCAAATATTGCAGAGAATCGGTATAACCTGTAATATCATACAGGGTATTGTATGACGTTACAACTTTTTATATTCTATATTTTAACAAAATTTATCCTAACAACTCATATTTCTTATTCAATGTTTTCCATCTCCCATTGTTTCCGGAAATTTTAGAGCTCTGACTAAACATTGTGTCCCAAATTCCGAGTAAACATACATCTTTCTGAAAGCTCAACAGGTGGGGTAAGATAAAGTAATTCTGGTGATCAGCGGGCTGTTCCTGTAATATCCGCCATACATTATCGCAACCACAAAGCGCTTTCAATAGCAGAGAAATGCCGTTGCCGACTCGCGGTATTTATTGTAAAAAGGGTATAATTTTCCAATGAATAGCGGGCGCAGTTATGCATTTAATTTTACAGTAGTTGGTCGCGCTCGATTTGGCAGTCCAGTGTGGCGCGCGTCGTACTTTGGTCTGCAGGATACTGACAGGAGAAAGAAATGTTATTCTAGATTTATGTAAGACAGCTCCGTTGCTCGTCCCAGCTCGAATTTCGTGGCATTGCAGAAAAAATTTGAAAATTTAATGTAGCATATTATAATCAAACTTACGTTTCCTTGAAAGAAAATTGTAGCATGTGGGAAGTAGAACGATAGATGGAGCCATTTATGCTCTGTGGATACACATCTTTTTGTGAGTAACGACACTGAAGCAGCTGGATCGTTCTAACGACATAATGATGAGGACCATCAATAAGTTCCGAACCGACCTATGTCTGGTTGGCTAAACTTAAAAACGATCCTAGCTGTTGTACTAGGTATTACTGAGATTTTGAAAAACGACAAGATCTTAACATTCTTAACCGTATTTTTACCAGACAGGCATAATTGATTATGGTCTACACCAGCAAAATTAGCTTTTTTACCATTTTATTATTTATATACTTTGTGCCTTTCCAATAACGATATAATTTTTAGCACAAATTGTAATGTGCTGTGAGTGTAGCCTCCCGTATCAATTAATTAGCAGATTGTTAGAAGTTTGATTCAATTTTGTTTTAACAAGGATTTTTTATATTTTGTCAACGAGTAAAGTTGAAACAGTTTTTTTAGCTGCATTAATTTAAAATGAAAAAAATATTGAATAAAACATCATAAAGGCTGTTAGCAAAAAGATATTACGAACAAATTTCAAAAGAACAAATTGTGAATAGCCTATTGTATTGGAAATACAGTGGTTAAAAAAAAATATGCGAAAATCGCTATGAAATAGATACAAAACAAATCATCTACGCCTGAAAACCTCAAAATATTCAGTAGTACATGTAAAAAAATGATTGCTTCAAATGTATAACATTTGCTTTTAAGGTATTGCACATTTAAATATATACTATGATCCTCATCATTATGTGGTTAGGACGATCCAGCTGCTTTAGTGTCTTTACTCACAAGGAGTTGTGTAAGTGCTGGCTCCATCTATAGTACTACTTTCCACCTACGCCATTCTGTGACCTACAATTTTCTTTCAAGAAAACATAAGTTTGATTATAATATGCTACATTCGTCTTGAATAATTCCTAAATTAATACTAAATTTTAAATATATATTTTAAGGAACTGGTGGTTTTGAAACAAATATGTTTGCAGTTTATAATGAACTGTATTAGATATTGTAGCCAAAATCCGAGATAATAAATTTCAAAACTATAAAAAATTTGAATTAAATTATATATATATTTACAAATAATATAAATTCTAAGAAAAATTATAGATTACAGCAAATATTTCACATAGTTTGACGAAAGTATATACATTTGAACAGAATAAAACAACATTTACGGCAAATAATTCCATTTAAAACTAGTATCTGCTCATTTGGTCCAAACACTTTTTTTATACTGGGTATTATTTATTTCAGCAAAGACAAGATGCAAACCATAGAAGCTGCTTCTACTTTACCGCATCATAAATTAAATTATTGTACGAGCAACTGTAAACTCAAATCCGGTTGTTCGTGGCAACCGCACGAAAAGTAAAATGTCGACATGCATAAAATGGAGCGATTGCATTTTCATTTTATTCATCGACATTGTTTCGCTGGAACTCCGTATTTTAGAGAGACTTAAATTTAAACCAATCTACAAAAGCAGTACTTCACTCACTTGTATGGAAACAGCACCTTTGAGTTTTCATATGGGATATTACGTTTTACTTGACTTATTTCCGTGAGTAAAGTATGGGAAATATTCTGTCAATTGCGGAAATATAAATTCAATTCAAATGTAAGCTTATTTATGAACATTTTTTGTTCTGCTAAAGCCACCAAGTCATAACAGTTCGCACAATGTATTAGAAACGTCATAAATACCTAGAATCATTTCTGCAGCGAATTTCCAGTTGAATTGGTTTGGAAAGATAGATGAAAAACAAATCCTCCGAAATTGTTTCCAGATCCCGCATAATCCTTGCTGTGGAGAGTTTTTCAGCTCCAAAGGAAAATTATATTACGACGTACGGTTTGGGCGTCAACTATTGACGTTGATGACGCCGACGAAGTAGAAAAATCCTTCGAGGGTGAAAATATTTCCGACACAAACAAACCCTGAAAATCTCCGATGCCTAACCAGAATTTCCTTGCTTTTAGATAACAATATGGGTAATGGCTACATTCGAAATTTTTATAATAAATATTTACTGAAAATATAACGCGCGTAAAAATGTTTGTTCCTTGAAACTTATTTCCATAGCTATTATTAAATTTACTTAGTATAATTATGTATATTTGCAGAAAACAAGTAACGAGGTATGTAAATAAAATGATTTGAACATAAAATTATTGTGTTATTAACACAAATTACGCTTACATTTTGTATGTAATGTAATAGGTTTTTAATAATGTGATAATGTGTTGGTTATTTGTTGTTAGTAAAAGTATCAGTTGTACAATTCTAAATAATATATATGAAGAGAGAAATAAAGTATCTCTGTAAGAGAAATATACACTTCATATTGTTAACTATAAATAATGAAATGAGATGATAAATGTTCAAGAAAACGTTTTGAAGATTTATGACTCATTTTCAAATAGGATGTTTCCTATTCAAGAGCTTATATTTCCATCTGTTTCCCAATTGACATGTCACCGATCCGTGAAAGGAAAGTATGGACTGGTACTTGATGGTATAGTGGCAATTGTATGTCATTGGGTGCCGCAGTCAACTCTAAGAGAGTAGTCCCTGGTTTTACCAAACATGGCACCTGTCTCGGTTACGTTTGTTATGTAAAGAAATCTGGTCTTACCGCTGTGACACAGAATCGGTGATTTTTACCCGTAACCAGCGGTATTTTCCACAATTTATCCATTCATTTGTTTTTTATAGGCAACATATTTTACTGGTGTATTAAACTAGAGAAGGTGAAGGTCACTTAAGTGTAAAATTTCCACAAATAAGTGTACTTATGCTTTAAATTTTTTTTGCTCCGCTATTACAAACAGTTTTAAAATAACTTTCTAATATCATGCAGCAGTTGCTTATCTAAATGAGATTGCTCTGCAGTTTTTTATGTTTGATGATGGAATATTCCGTTAGGGGTGGGTGAAAAGGTCGACCTTTCGCAACAGTTAACATCATGTTGATAAAATTATCTACGAGTTCAAAACTACCAGCAACGGGTTACAAATTACTGGGTAATTTGAATTGACTCGACAATCTAGTTTAGCGGAATCAATAAAATTTACACCGTCCAGTCTCATGGCATCCCAGTCTGTTCCGACATGCCTAAAGAATTAATTCAAATTAAATCCATAACGTGTTTTGTCCGAAAATGACATGTTCTCTATGAACGTGTTTATTCAAACTCTACAGCGACGAATGGATATTATAGACAAAGAGTCAAAATTACGGTTTTTTTGTCAGAGAAAGGCAAATTATAACTGAAGTTGTTAAAATCTATCCTGATTTTGATGGTAGATTGGACACACTTTTGCAGTCTTCTGTAGTTGTAGAAATAAAAGGGTAAAACTACTTCAACCTATATTTAAAACAAAGCAAAGAAATAATCCTATCTAGGACAATATTTATTCCTGTGTATCTAATGATTTATAATCACAAGTGTATATTCATTAACTTTTATCTCGCCAAGGTTATTCGACTATAATTATTCTAATTTAATAATATCAGTTACAGTTTCTGCAATCGCGGTATTTAATTAAGTTGTTATTGAAACCGAATCTGTTTTTATGTCTTTTTTGTGTTAACCTTGATGATAATTTTTTTGACTGCAAGGATTAAAGTGCCTCAAAATTTGTTTGTTTCTCATTTATTTATTCTGTTGGTACTGTTAAGTATATTCAAAGAAAACATACATGTAAGTCGGCTGTGCTGTAATAAATTAGAATGAGCAATAACTTCAACAAGGACTTAATCATCTCTGATAACATATCAAGGAATTAATTGTCAATCTGGTATCTACGTTAAAACTGATGCAGAGATAAAAGCGACTGAAAAATTTGACATTGAGATGACTTTCGCGGAAATAGAGTATAGATTATCAATCAGAAACGGTATGTCAAAGAGAAATATAGACCTGAAATTCGTTTAAAGGAAAATAAATGTCCAGAGGGAACGATCTAACAGAGGCATTTTTCATCACATATACGTTTAATATGTCATAAAACAAAGATAGAAAAACGCTGAAATAAGTTTTATTTCTAAGGTAACAACTTATTGGAGCATACGCTTCAGGCCCATCTGAAGAACTTGTATATCCTCTGAAGGTTACCGATCTTATAATAGTTATTACTTACACCATAAAGATGGTGTGTAACATTTTATCTGCTCCCACAGTTCTTTATGGCTCATTAAATAAAGATTAGGTTTTATTTTTTGACATTTCCTAACCAATTCATTTCAGCAAGAATACCCTTTCTATAATTCCTAATAAGATTGCACAGTTTTTGAGACTAGAACATCCTGAAACATATACAGGCCATTAATTCCGAATAACATCGGCAACGTTACTGGCTAAAACAGGAATTGATGTATTAGCAATCAAGAGACATGGTGGGTGGAAACCAGCCACAACTGCAGAAAGTTATGTTGCTGACAGTTTAAGAACAAAAATGAAATAGCCAATAGGATTCTTTACAATGACACTTCAACTCCAGGTTCTAGTACGTCGCATCATGCTGTTTTAATGGATTAGTCAGATAATATTGAGCCTCCGGTGCCTAAAATGGAGCATTTTGAGGAAAATGTGACAATTAGTAAACGCGAGGAGAATAATTATCCAGATTTTATAAATGTTACTAAATGTAATAACTGTATAATTACTACAAATATTTCTATTTATTTGTTCATACCTCCCGTTGTCCATAGCAACTTCCACTTCTACGGTAAAATCCACTTACCTCCTTAAAAACAATGCATCAATAGTATATTTAATATAGTGGGAGCAGACAAAAATCTTTTCTTAATATAGTGAATAACCCCATAGTGAGTATACTGACTCTACCCTTTCTTTCGTTCCCAACTGACCACTGAGGATCCCGACCGATCCAGACGTTCCAGGTTATTAATTCCTCGGAACAATCGGCACCACTCCGACCAAATCACTCTCTGAAACCGGCGACGAGATACAAATTACTCTGTAATTTGAATCGACACTTCCCAGTCCGATAAATCACTGCAACTGCATAGAATCTTCCCTGCCATTCGTCCATTATCCTTGAACACGGAGCCCAGTCAATTCGCATTAAACAGTTGATAAATTATTAACGCTTCATTTGACAAAAGAGCCATCGAGGGGAAAATTGTCGACGCATATCAGCCTTTGGCAGCTTTTTTTATCTCGCTGTTATTTTTTTTAATTTACCTTAATGGCGTTTTACACAATTTATGATGTTAAAAATGTCCGTAGTAATGAAAATTATGTTCCTGTTTGATTATGATTTAATGATATTCCATGGTAAATCGCTTACATATCGTAAATGTTATTAATACCCGCTCATAAAAAATCCTTTTGAATCAAACGATTAATGGAACAGGATTTAACTTATATGCCAAACCGTGACTGTATTTAATAATTTGTGGAAAAACGCTCGGACACGTCGATTAGTATTTTTAGTTGCGGATTTTTTGACATAAGAAAATTGTATACAGGGTGTCTCAAGAAAAACTTATGCAGTACAATTAAAAAATGGCATAACATACCGGGTGTTTCATTAAAAAAAATGATGACTGCATAGTGTTCTTCTTGAGACACCCTGTATACAATTTTCTTACGTCAAAAAATCCGCAACTAAAAATAATCGTCGACCTGAATTATAAACGAATTTGTTCCTTTCATCATGAAGAGACTGTATATTATGAGACGAGATTTCAGGGTTTTGCAGCACCAAAACTGGAAAGAGTTGAATGTACATTAAACAAGGAAATAGCACCCAAACATTCTATTTTTAATTTTTTTTTAGTGGGCCAGCCAAGCGACCGAGACATAATCGCGTGGTCTCCAATTTCCGGTAAACACAGGAAATTACAAAACGAGATTAAATAACCAGATACTTCCTAATACTATTAATACTCCGCTAAGCCCAACTTTAATCCATTTACAGGGAAACCTCACTGGAAATACGCGAAAACGGGGAAAGAATCAAGTGTCTCCAGCTGGAAGTCCCACGCCTTTTTTATATTTTATCATTCCCTCCAGGAAGCCGAAAGCTATTTTTCCACATCCATTATTTAATTTCATTTATATGCCTGGAACAGTATCCCCGTCATAACTTCAGTTGTTCATATCTTTTTGATGTCGGTGAAATCTCGCAATAAATTCGTCCTTTGCGGTGGCGGCTCCTTAAGAACGTCTGTTCTTAATGAAAATTCCTTAAATATCTCTCTTTCTTTTACAGACCGACCTGGAATACGTCCTGCAAGTTGCCAAAGAAATAGAAATGAGGTGAGTTACTGCTTGCTTTTTTTTGACATTTCTACCACTTCAACATTCGTTTAAATCATCATATTTCAATTGGGTACACCACAATTCACTAAAAATATCGATTTAAGACACTTAAAAATACTTAAAAGGGAAACACCGCACGCGATATTAACAAATCGATAAGGATTTATTGTAGTGTATAAGGATAGGTATTGTTTATTATTATTTTAACGCGAAAAATAATTTGGGTATGTTTCTGGAAAAAATATAAATAGTCATTTCTGTCAAATTCCAAAGATAATACATTCGATTGAAAATGTATCCTCGTAGTTGGCCCATACTATCGAGTTTGAGACACAATCCACTTAATATCGACGTTTTTGTACGATTCAATTTTATGGAAATATGTGCCGGGAAAGTTCCATCACGCTGGCTGTATTATATAACAAATGTGAAGTTCAAGGCATCAGAGTCGTACGCAACAATGGAAAACCTCGATTTCCGATGCTAAAATATGAGAAATATGGAGAACTCGACACCTTGATATTTACATGAAAGCACAAATACAATTTTACGTAACGTTGCCTGCACTTTTTTTTTCTTATACGTCATTACCAGTAAAATCTTGGAAACAATCGTTAAGGATTTTGAGGAAACATAATTTCCAGTATCAATTTTTGTTACGAAATTTTGAACAATGTTTAAACTGGAATCTAATGTGATTAAAATCAGTTCAAATATACAGCGTAGTTTTTAAATTGGTGTTTTCTATTAACTGGGGAATGAACTCGAAATAATAATATTTTTTCAACATTGTCTTTTTTTTTTAATTTACATAATAGCCATTTAAAGTAATTTGAATACATTTCTAATACCTACTAACAGTTTATGTACCAACTAACAGCTGAAAGTCCAAAATTTAGATATTACTTTACGACGCGACAAAAAGTGTAGTGAGTAGTGATTTGAAATTCAAACAATCCATTTCCCAAAATATCCCACATTTACAGTAGTGTTAAATTAACTGATATGATTTTAGTATATGGGGAGTGTCACCAAAATGCTGCCACAGCATCGCGGTTGTATGCTCAGCTCACTTTGTTGAGTTGTATGAAGGATTGAAAGAAAAACTAACTTAAAAAACGGCCTATATAAAGTAGTGAATCGGGTATAACGTTTATTAGTCAGTTTAAAAGTTAAAAATTTTGTCTTCAGATACAATGATACTCTTCTACTTATTGTTAGTGTCATTCAGAGGTCTGTTAAAAAAAAAATAACGTTAGCTAAACTGGTTAGGGCGTAAAACTAAATTACTATTTCCAATTTTTTGCGCAGAAACTTACCAATTTCACCGTTCTACCGCAAATTGTTCTTGATTACATATATTAGGAACAATTGAACGCTAGCGGCTTCAGATTTTGCCTTCCGGCAGTGTTTTGTTTGACTCTAATGAAACACTTTAACGTTATCTGCCCATCAACCAGTACGGGTATGCGTATTATTAGACATCTAGTGCCTTTAGATACTGTTCACTCTAGCTTCAAAAGAGACATTCGGCCACTACAATCTAGTTCGAAGAATTACTCTAACGCTTACTCTATACAAATCGTTAATTGAAACCATCATCTATGAACTGGGAATTTATAAATCGCTTGAAATTGGAAATAGAATTAGAAAAATGGAGTAGTTACCATTTGAACTTGAATTCACCTCAAAGAATAAGTTAGTTTGGCTTCGCTTTACCCGCTCCTTGTAAATTCCCTTAATATTCATTAGATCATTAAAACTTTCTGGCAAGTTCATTGTTCCGAGGTTGGCATAGAGCAGTAGGTGTGAGACACAAGATGAATTTTAACTATAGACATTCCGTTCAGCGATCCAACCACCATTCTTTCCTCAGAGAGCGACACAGGACTTTTAGAATCCCCTAAATCTTTGCTGAAATCGATAGCAACTCTATCACACAACATTTGTGGGTTTGTGGGAAATATGTAAGGTCAAATGCCAATAGCGAAAACGTAAACGGGAAAAGCAGGTGGCGAATAGTGGAGGTTAGTGACTTCTGACGTGTGTTTTTAGTACAGTCATTGAAGCTTTTCACCTCCGAATACTTTGAAACTGAACCGATCGACTTGAAATTTGGCAGATAGTTAGAGAAAAGGTCAATGGACATTAGTGGCATAGCGCCGATTGACGCTTCCACCCTGTTGGGGTTCACACACCTTCTCGGGGGTGGAATTTTTTTCAAAAATAACGCTGGAAAATCGATAGAGTATCAAATTTTGAGCAAAAAAATATTCGAAGAATTTTTTCGAGAAATCAATAGTTTTTTAGTTATTCAGGATTGAAAACTTGGAATTTTGAGTGAAAAAAACACTTTTTCAAAGTATTTTTCGCGAATAACTCAAAAACTACGCATTTTATTAAAAAAAGTGTAATGAACAAAAATGTAGTTTATAAATAAACAAAGAAAATCGTTTAAAAAGTGTTGTACGTCCTATACAAAGCGAAATATGGTTAGTGGAAGGTAGTCCAAACAGATGGGTTGCTCATATTTTTTAAGGAAAAATGAGCAGTAAATCAGAATTAAAATTAATCGTAGACCCTTTACAATTAGTTTTGTTTTAGTGTTTTTCATACGATCCTGAAGTTAGACCGGTTTTGAATGCGTATTTTTTGAATAATGTATTTTTCATTATTCAAAAAATAATGCCTTATTTATATAATAACTCTGAAAGTATGAAAGATACGTAAAAAATGATAGACAACAAAAATGTAGCTTTTTTTCAACAAATATTTTGCTTTTTGTATTCCTATAACATAAAAAATAAAGGAGATTTCGATTTGAAGTATTCATTTTAATGAAAAAACAACCTGTCTCGAGCCCTTCGATCCTTTCCCTTTAAAAAACGAAGGAATTAAAATCGATTTTACAGCTCTTGAAATTTTCTTTAAAATGCTTTTTTGTACGATACTATAGCTTCAAAATTAACCGAGTTATGGTAAAAAAACCAATGACAGTTTTTCGGAGCAAAATAGGCTTTCTCATCTTTATATATTATACAAATAAAATAAGTAAAAAAATTTAGTGTGATTATTTATATGCAGCGTAGCAATTTTTTTATGATTGATTATATTTAAAAATCGATTATAATAAAAATATTTTACATTACTATTGGTAAAAGGGTAGTTTATAAGAGTTGAAAATGGCAAAAGTAAAATATTCTTTCATAAACAATATAAGGGAATTTTTATTTTAAATTATTGCACAATTATAGCATTCCAAGATTTAAAACATAATTTTTTATAAGTTTTTTAGCACAGGGGTGATTTATGAGGGTTGAAAAGTGTTATGAGATACAAATTATTTCATAAGTAATGAGTAAATTTTTATTTTAAATAATTGCACCGTTAAAGCATTCCAAGCTTTTAAAAAGTAATTTTTTATCATTATTTTTTTGCATCGGGGTAATTTTGAAGGGTTATAAAGGGTCGAAAAAATCAAATATATCATAAAACATGTTTGAGAATATGGAACATTATTTAATGCTTGAACAAGATTTTTATGAATAAAATGCTTAAACCAGACCAGACCCAGTTAGCGGGAATACAAGTCATCTTCCAGAATAGATTTACATCTTTATTTGTTAATTCAATACACATGCCACTTTTACTATTATTCTTCGGTTATATGTCGTTAAGTTTTATTGACTAGGACATGTTAAGAGTGTCGTCGAATAATTAATGCGTTTTAGCTATAGGAAAAGCTCTTAAGATAACATAGGATGGGATGAAACAAAATTATAGCAGATGTAAATCTGATTTTTAAACATTTTTTAGTAATTTTCATACCCCGCCGCTGAACAGGTTAAGGTGACTTCAAACAACGCACGCGTCAGCGCATATACACTTGGCAAATGCGGTGTACATAGTTGTCAAATATCTGAATTTAAAAATATATGGTTTTACAATTTTTGTTTCTAAGTTTCTCACTATTCCCTCCAACAAATATTTTCTTACTCGGTATCTGTCGGTTGGGATAGTCCATCTGGTGTCGTCTTCTTGCAACAGCATCGCTTTCTCCTGACAAAAAGTAAGCTCTAACCATATAAACTTTTTCTTGATTCGTTTACATGCTTTTTTATAATATCGTGCAGAAACTTGAAAACGAAAACATAAAAATACACTTATACCGTCACTAAACACTGAAATAAATAACTGAACTTTATTTATTTTTATTAATTTTTATCTTGTTTCACGCAACACCATAAATTAAGATCCTTCTCTATGAGAGATTTTTTAGAAAAAAAATGCCTTTATTTGAATGTTCAACTGAAAAACAAACAAAATTAAAAGTAGACCCAAGAGAAACGCTGGCAAATTTACCGCAAATTTAACTTTGCAGATGCACTATACCGAATTGTACCCAACTATCTACCCGCAAAACTTATCGTTCCCGACGGAATACAATTGGCATTGCGCTGTACAATTTTACTATGCACTATTGGAGGATCCGATACAATTCCTCTCTAATATCGCATCCGTTTCATAGGTTTCCCATCCAGGTGGATTCCGGCCTAATAGAGGTGGTTTCTCCGTCTCCGGCGTACTATCCAAACTTCGACAAACTCCGGATAACTTTGGGCGACTCCCCGGAACGTGTTCGATGGCGTTCCAAGCAGAATCTGGACTTCGCCTTTCTGATGTCTTACTCACAGCCAAAAGGTGAGTAAGTCAGGGCAGTACTTGGGTTAAATTAAGCGTAAATTTTATTTAAATTTTTTGTATCGTCGCAGCAGGCCCATACTGTTGAGTTTGGGACATCCTGTACATTGCGACTTATTATAAAAACAGTAAAAAGTAGAAATGTATGATGGCACATCTTCATATGTTACTGTCAGCTCGGGTGTACCCCAGGGGTCCCACTTGGGCCCACTTCCTTTTTCACTCTTTGTATATGATACTGGGAAAATGCAAAATGACTGCATTATTTTTATTACGTTTTGATTTAAAGATATAACACCAACCTTTTATGATAAAAATCATTAAACATGATTTAAATTTATAGTTCAAGTCAAATTAAATCGGAAAAAACAAAAAAGTTATATTTATTTATTCACGGTACCTTAAAATAAATTTGATTCTGTCGAGAGGTGTGTGAGAGATAATCCAACCACTATTTTTATCTAAAGCTCAGCTTCAGAATCCATTTTTATCTCAAAGTTTAGCAGAGAGGAAAGCATATAAATCAAACTTGTTTGAGCACATCGTTTTGCTCTATTATGAAGGCGGTATTGCACCACCACAGTATGGCTCACTAAGCTCGTCCTGACACGAAGACATTTTATTTTCCTTGCTGCTCTATATATTACGTGTTCCACTGGATACTACATTTTCATTTTAAAAATATCCACACGTTTATTTATTAATCTCGTGTCGAATGAAATATTGCAAAATTTTAAATTATTGATTTCGCGTGAGAATTCTAGTAGTTTTTTAAACATCCTACTTCCCTGATAATCCAGAATCCAGATTCCTAGTTGTAAATGGCGAGCAGTTTATCCTGCCAGACGACTTGTTCCCGATCCAGACATATTTCACGTAAGGAAATACGGATGTACGCTTCCCACATTGTAATTCATAGAATAATCCACAGACATAAATTAAGTGGAGTAAGATTTGTAATGTTCTTGCAGGGACGTTCTACGTTCAGCTGGAGGACGACATCCTGGCTAGACCGTCGTACGTTACAGAGATGAAGAAGTTCGCCATAGAAAAAATAGCCAGGAAAGAGCCGTGGTTCGTGCTGGACTTTTGCCAGCTGGGTTTTATCGGTGAGTTTTAGAATATTACGCATACACTGCCCGACATTGTCTAGGTCATTAGTGCAGCTTGACACTTCGGTGTGTAACTTAGGCGTCGAGGTGGGGGGGTCCGGGGTTTGCCTCGTGGATCGAGATGCTTTCAAATTTCCAGCTTAATGAATTAGTTGCGATATTAAAGTCCCACAGATATTGAAAATAAATTAAACATAATCATCAATTCGCATGATTAAAAATGTAAAAGACTGTTTATTTTTATGGGCCTCTTGTTCTATAAAGAATGACGTTTTACACTTATATCTTCAACAACTGTGAATTTACAATTTTTCTGAAAATTTAATATTTCTTTCGTTCCATAAAATATACGAGCAAAAGAAGCCATTATTTTCGTCCTGGGTTTCGTCTCATCCTTAAGGGATGTCTCCCGGTTTATTACAGACATGTTTTACTATTCGCGCTGGGTCAGTTCGGTCGTTCCTTCACTTTTGAATAAACTAAGAAATGGGCCGTAAAAATGTCACAGCATCTTCGCTGCCATAAAAAATTTAACATACCCGGAAAATATTATCCGGACAGTGGCACAAAGGGTACCTGTAATAAATAATACACGTGGACTGGCTATGAAACATTTATATTTTTCTGTCAGCTGAGAAAATTATTTTCTTGTAAATTTGGTTTGACATCAACATTATAAAATAAAATTTGATTGGTTCAATAATTCATTGGTAAGGGTCAGTAAGGAAGATTTATGTGGTGGAACGGCATAGCATAAAAAAAAATAAAAAGCACTGCCTAATTCAGAAAAATGTATATTTTCAAATATAAATTTCAAAATTACTTAATTTCATACAGGGTGGTAAAATTTTTTATTGTACAATGGTTACGAGTTTTTGTCCTTCTGTTGTTCTGGGTCTAGTCTCTGTAGGGGCGGACGCGCTATTAAAAGCCCTATTTTTTGTATTGTCTGCCTTACTATTTACTGTTCTGAGGCCTAAAACATCTTTTTAGTATTAGACATTCCATCTCCAAATCTCTTATTCATACCTAACTTCATTTCATACTTACGCCGGGGAAAATATAATTTAGAGTGCTATGAGGATGATTTGACATACGTCGTTTCTACTTTTATCTTTGGCCTTACAACAAAATTTCATCAAGATAAAACAACCTTGTTACATTTTTAATGAAGTTATTCCGTACTATACCTAACCTAACCATATCCGTCAGAATTTTTTTTCGCAAAGAATTTATCTCCCCTGAAAACTGAAACGGGACTTTCCCGTCAGTTGCCTTTTGTTCGCGGCAAATTCAGGGAGTAGAATCGAATCAGTTTAATGGAACAAAGCTTGATTGAACGGACTTGATTAAGTGTTATGTATACTTTATTTACTTGTCAATTTTCACTGGGCTTTTGTTTGACTTGAAAAAGGCGCTGGTTTAGATTCATTTCAGATGTACTTATTGATTTTTTTTTTGTTTTTTGTTTCATTGTTGTGTTTCAATCGGGACGGTTTTGTCAATATTTTCAATGTATAAAAAGATATTTGATTTCTAAGTTAATAGCTACTTCAAACTTCTTTGGTATCGAAAATTATGCTGGTCTGCTAACGTGACCCAGACATCATTTTCTGGTTATTTGTACAAGACTTTTTTTGTGTTATTCTTAAAAAACGAAACAATCATTAGTAGACTGTCGCAATGGGTACTGTGGAAACAGCTTTATCTGAAATTACCATTGTTTGATCTAAAATATAAAACGAAAAATGTCTGATAGCCATATTTATCAAAAACTTGACTAAAATTTAGTGTTAAATTATATTTGCATCTATTCAATATACACAAAAAGGTAAAACCATGTATTAAACGTAAATAAAGCAATAAATTAAAACACATTTAAAGTGGTTCGTTGCAAAGCACGGAGGATATACATTTTAAATACCCAAATTAGCATACTTCGCTGCATGTAGCAGATTTACTTTATCTGTATGCAATTTAATTTCAGTACTCCAATGAAAATTTATTCCTACTTAACTAATACTTGTTTTATAAAGAAAAAAGTCTAGTTAACTTTTATATAAGCGTACTAGCTCTCCGATGAATTTATGCAAAAACCTCGGGAGCTTGGCGTACTTGTTTTGCATCGAAAAGTGTTGAATTTATCTTCCAGGGATTGCAATTATCTTCTAGCTAGAAAATACAGGGAAATTCTTGGCAAATATTAACATGTCCTGTAGAAATTTAACGAGAAAAAACAATGCCAGCGAACAAAACCAACCTGTTAATGATTGCTTGAAATTCATCAAAGAATATTTAATTTTTGGTCACCATTTTTGAATCACCCTGTAGTTCTGCACACCCAAAAAGTATTTTTATTTCACACACTTTTAACTTTTTGTCTTATATAACTTTTTATGCAGTTCTTGATAATGTATTACATGCTATTGTAAACAGAAAATAGGTAACAGTTTCTATACTCTCTTTGTTTCTTTGTTTTTCAGGGAAAATGTTCAAGAGCGCGGAACTTCCTTGGCTAATTCAATTTTTCCAAATGTTTTACAACGATAAGCCGGTAGACTGGCTCCTGGACCACTTGATTTATACCAAGATTTGCAACTGGGAAAAAAATAACGTAAGTAGTGACTTTCCTATAATCTTTCTTTGTAAGGAAAATACTTTTTCTTTATTAGAGAATTCTCAAAGCTTTGAAATTCTTTCTGTGCTATGTAATTTAGAACATTAACGGGAATTCGTATTGTTAACAAAATACATTTTCGTCCTGTTTCTTCTAAGACTGAAAAGTTCTTAATTAAAACTTTAAAGCTTTATTTTTTACGTAACTGATCTTTATACAAAAGGAAGCTTCATTAATGGGAACTTAATTCGAGGGAAGCTGCTTCTAAATTATAACCTAAAGAGTTCATCAAAATATGAATCACGGGAAAATAAGGAAATAAATACATGTCCATTTAAAATTTTAATCGATGACTGCTGCTGTTTTTTGCCTGAGTAGTTTATTACTAGCTAAGTTATTGGACGGTACAATATATCTATGGTATCGAAGAACATTGGTTAACTTCATTGTAAGATTAAATCAAAAATGTTGGCATTGATTGAATTAGTAACTTTTAAAATAGAGTTTAAAAAGTTTTAAAAAGTTACTGACAGTTCGAAATATTCAAATCTGACGAAAATTGCGATCTCTGGTACAAAATTATACTAGAACTATTTTAGTACTTAACAAAAGTTATTTCTTGAAAACAAATTGAAAGAATTAAGTAAGTGACTGTTTTGTAATATCCTCCTGATTTATTTGGGTTTTGCCCATTACATAAAAATTAATAGCGGAATTATTTCTTTTCCAAATTGCTCTCAGTTCATATTAAACTTCATTCATATAATCAAACAATTTCAAAGGTTCCCTTGAATGAAAGAATTCTTTCTTCATTTATTCTGCAATATCTGCATTCAGTCCTTGACAAAAAGGAAATATCGGCTATTTTTTGGATAGAAACGGTAAATTTCGAAGTTTTTCCTAATATTAAAGACAGTCATTTTTCGTTTTTCTGTATTTTTATATTCATAACTACTTTTCTATTATCTATTTTGGGTCATCAACTTTAATTTTAATTTAATTAAAAGTTGATGAACAGAACCATAGGACGGAAAAGCCGAATCGTGCTGGAAACAATTGGATTTTGTTTTCTTCAATGTCGAATTTCGAAAAATTTTTCAAAAATTATTCGAAATTTTTCAAAAATTTTTGGAATTTTTTTTTTATCAATTTAAACGTTATTTGCGGTAAAAATGTGAAAAAACCTCAAAAAATGTTTTTTCCATTTTAATCATGATTATGAAATAAATAAATAAATATATTACCCTTTTTTTCCTGTTTTTTTTAAATTTTTTTTCGGAAAAGTTGCGGCAGCATGTTGTAGAAAACTACAAGTTCGTCGAAAATTTTCAAATATATCACTTTTCAAGTATAAATCAGAATAATCACCTAAAGTCTTTATGTTAAATGTTTTCCAAACATTAAAAGCATGCTGATAATCTTCATCTTTAATGCACTCATCATGCAATTGACTATAGAAATTTGTTTTTGATGGTAAACAAGTCTCAGTGAGTTTTTCCCACGAATCAATATAATCGTAAGGAAAAACACCTTTTCTTGTTAATAAATCAAATTCTTGATCAGTGTTACAGTAAGCTCTAACAGTGGTTTTCTTTTCATTTTCCAAATAAGAAGATAATTTGTCAAGACTGCTAGCCATAAAACGGAATGAGTCGATGAATCGTAAGTGTACATCAGTACCTTCAACCGTTTTAGTAAATGAAATATATTTTTCTTTATTAACTGGTAATAACCGAATTGGACCTGCAAAACCAGTAGCTAATTGTTTAATTATAAAATTTGCATCATAACCGCTTAAATTATGAAAAACAACAGGTATATTAAATGAGTTTTGATAATTTAGATTACAATCTTGATGAGCAGCACCTCTGTATTTTGATGTAAGATGGCAATGATCGCGAACTTTGATATCTTTCGATGTAAATGGTTTGGTACATATATGACAGCTTGTTGCAGTAGCATAATTTATTTCTTGCTCGAATGATAAAGTTTCCATTTCTTTTGGATTTTTAAGAATACTATTAACATTTAATGCAATATCTTGTAGTTCTGAAATAAACCATTTTATACAATCATCTCCTCGATGTAGTTTCAGGCTTGATAAATTATTATCATATGAGCATTTCAAATAATATGCCACACTGAATGGTGTATGCTTTTGATAATTAACTGAATTGGAGTTTTCTACTCCCAAGGTTTCACACGGTTCAAAAATACTTTCAAGATCAGCATATATCACAAAAGGTACCTTTTCTTTGTAACTGAAATGTTTGAATTGTATGTGTAAAACTGCCCTTCAATTTTCTGTACGGCCATTTGTCGCCGAGATATCGATGATTCTTTTCCATTAAAAGTCCGATATTTCCATTAAAAAGGTCGTATTGAAATTTAAAGAAAAGGAAATCGAAGCTGAATAAACAAGCTATCTGGTTCATGCAATAACTTAGCTGAAAAAATAATTTCCAATTCCATAGCAAAAATTTTTTTTCGCGGTATTTTTTACAATTACATGACAATCGTAGCTCCTAAAAATTTTCGACCGAAAGATCTAAGAACTAGAATCTTAGAGCTTCAAAATGCTTTTTTTTAATTCCCAATACGACCATTTTTCACAACTACAGTGTGTCAAAAATCACTGAAAAATTTCGGAAATTCTTTTGACCCTTTAATTGTTTGCATTAGTGTAATGAGATAATAAATTAATACAAAGTTTTAATTTATGTTGCTGGAGCCGTAATTGTTTATTTATTATACCTCGATTCCGATATTAATAATCGAAAATTTTGTAATATTCGCGTATCACATAAAAAAACTAATATAACTCTAAAATGTATTAACCAAAACACTACAATGCACTTTCAAACCGTTTTTATCAACTGTTTGTATGGTTTAATACGATAGTCATAAATTGGTTAAATGAAAAATGAATAATTAAGTTTTAATTTGAATTCAAAACTGTGACAAACCGAATTTAGTATCGATTTCATTCAATTTAAGTTTTATCCGTTTTTTTTAATTGAGCAGACCCCTCAAACTTTACTTTTTTAATTTCTAACCATGGACAACACCCTTGCAATAGTACGAGGCATACCCACAAAGTAAAAGTACTGAGATCCTGATGCTCTGTAGTTTTTGTTTTCCATAAATCTGCCAACACTGCAAGGCGAAGGTGTTAGGAGTAAAACGCGCGCCATTTGTCGCGGTCAGTTGAGGACTGTTGTTGTAGTGGCGTGTTGAAAATGAGTACCCCTATTCCGAACCCTGCTAGCTGCGTGAAGAAGAGCGTAATCTGGTTTCCTCTTGCGAAGAGAAAGGTATCGTACGTACTAATGTTGTGTCGAAATTACAAAGCTGACAGAACGAATGTTCAGTACTTTTATATTGTGGATATGCCTCGTTGTTTAGAATGTAACATTGATGAGATGATGAGTTAAGTAAGTTAGTTTTGAACAAAAATCGTGGAACATTTTTTCCAACTAAAACCATGGAAAAAGCAGGAACAAATAATGATTTAATGTTTTCTGTTTGACACATCTGGTAGATTCGTGACTTATAAGCATTGCGGTACAAGAAATACTCGTATACCCTGAGGAGAGGGTCCAGCAACCATACAAATTTAATGCCCTGGAGCTACGTGGACACGCCTTAGAATGTCTCGAAGGTACAGGACCCTCCTCGAGAAATTTTATGGCACTTCCTGACCTCGGCTTTCCCTTTCGGCTTCAAGATCTAATTAAAAGTGTTCCTGGAAGTTCATAGGGCTCGTTTAATTAACCGGGTTAGGGTAACGGCGATAATTACGAAACGGTCTCCGTGGAGTCGCAGCGCGCCGTATTTCACCCACAAATAGAAATATTCGTCACGCGGAAGGACGTGTCGTTTGCGGCGTATGTCGGCTGAATTAAAATTAATGGACTTGAGAGCATCGGGTGCTGGTTGATGTAAAAATATTTTAAATCAAGTGGATCAACTACTCGTTGAAATTAATTTTTTTCCTATTTGGGAATTTTCACACTACTTTGAGGTTGACAGGTTTCAGAGAAATTGGCAGTAGGGTCAAAGGCTGATTCCAGGATTTTTTATGTGGTTTCAGCCATTTTATCTGCTCCCACTATAGTAAATAGCCTAATAGGTACATTGTTTTAAATAGTCCAGGCGCTATTTGTTTTAAAAAGGGTATACTTGGGTAAAACGCATATGATCGGAGATTTTTGCTTTAACGGCTTCTAAATAACATCAGAAATGATCATTTTTCTATGCAAATAAAAAAAAACGTGGGTTTAATTGTTATTGCAAAAAAGTATAAAAAATAGCAAAAAAATTCATTTTTTCTTGGATTTCTCGTCGACAACTTAGCAACCATTCATTTTAGACAAAAATGGAAGAGGGAAAAAAGTTTTGTAATTAAATTTTGAACAAGATAGAGTTAGTTGCAATTCGAAAGAAATCATTACTGTTATTGCAAAAATCAGAAAAATCATTTAAAAGGTTTTTTTTAAATACTCGTCTTTCCGAGTACTTTCAAGCCATATTTTAAAATTAAAAAAAAATTGAAAAAAATATTAAATTATTGCAATTGTTTATAAGCGTGAATATTGCGAAAATGTTTTTTCAAAAAGCATTTTAAAGTTTGAGAGCTCTTCTTTTTGTGGTGAAATTTTAACGGCTTCTAAATAACGTCAGAAATGATAATTTTTCTATGCAAATAAAAAAAAACCTGGGCTTAATTGTTATTGCAAAACAGTATAAAAAAAAGCAAAAATATTATTTTTTTCTTGGATTTCTCGTCGACAACTTAGCAACTATTCATTTTAGACAAAAATGGAAGAGGGAAGAAAGTTTTGTAATTAATTTTTGAACAAGATAGAGTTAGTTGCAATTCGAACAAATCATTATTGATATTGCAAAAATCGGAAAAAATCATTTAAAAGGGTTTTCTTTAAATACTCGTCTTTCCGAGTACTTTCAAACAATATTTTAAAATAAAAAAAAATTAAAAAAACATTAAATTATTGCAATTGTTTATAAGCGTGAATATTGCGAAAATGTTTTTTCAAAAAGCATTTTAAAGTTTGAGAGCTCTTCTTTTTGTGGTGAAATTTTCAAGTATTCAAAGGCTTTAGATTTTTAGAAATTTGATTTTGAAAATTTTNAAAAACATTAAATTATTGCAATTGTTTATAAGCGTGAATATTGCGAAAATGTTTTTTCAAAAAGCATTTTAAAGTTTGAGAGCTCTTCTTTTTGTGGTGAAATTTTCAAGTATTCAAAGGCTTTAGATTTTTAGAAATTTGATTTTGAAAATATTTTAATTTTAAAAAAGAAAAAATTTAAACAATTACTATGTAAAAACTATCGAACTTTGAGCCGGTTTGATGCATACTGATTCCTGTTAAAATTATTATTATGTCCTTTGGCCGAGGAAGAAACCCCACAGAAATGAATACATCGTCCCTTTTACCACGTTCTTGTAAAATTGATCTCCAAACAAAACGCATACATTAACATCTTGCTTTATGTTAATTATGTACTTCTTAACGATTTATAAAATAACAGAACATTCTTATCAATCAAATGGTTTATCCTAAGTGGGTATATTTTCTTAATATATGTATTATCTCGCAATAAATTGAGACTTAACTGAAATAAATCAGTGTAATACCCCCGTCATATGCAAACATAAATAAAGTAAGGGATAAAAATGGATTTTTTTTTTAATTTATAGTCGACTTGCCCAAGTTTTCCGTCGCGATAAATATGCCTCAATAATTTAAAGAAAATGTGACATCCCCTCCTTTTATTAACTGCCTTTGTCTTGAAGATTTCTAATCATAAGTAATTTTACTTGTTCTATACTTTCTCTCCATATCCTTTTATTATCAGACTCTTTAAACTCAGGAATCTACATCAACCCTGTGTTAATCATTGATAATTAATGTGACAAGTGGGCTGATGATAGGAAATACCCGATATATCATTTATTACTTTTCCCGTCCGTCGCCGAGGAACCCCTATTTCAATATATCTTCCCTTAGTGCCATTAATTCCTCAGCCTTTTCGTTTTCCCTTCTGATTTCCTTTATGATCCCTATGATTCGGTCTTCTAAGTTGACATTGTTGCAGCGTCGTTTGGATAAGCATTAATTTGACTATTTCTACCATTACTACGTTTCCTCCTAGTCTGCAAACCACTTTATCTTATTATCCTTCCGAAACAAAGTTAAACAACATTGTGGCTAATGGGTATCATGGCGTCATAAACCACTTTTAACTTTGAAACTCCCTTAATGGCCAATTACATTTACGTCACACACCAAATTCTGTTTAATGTCATATTGTTACCTAATTCTTTGTATGCAATGTACAACAAACAATTTAAATTAAATAAAACATCCTCCAAAGACAAAAAATTATATTGAAAAGCTGTTGCAAGCACTAGAATCAGACAATGACGTACAACTACGAGGTTGCGGCGTTACAGGAGCAGTCTATCGAGGGCGGGGTTATATTTCCTAGTAGATAAAGCACCGAAATAACTTATCTGTGAGCGTGCCGTAAAGTTGATGACCGGAAAATTGAAGTAAACTACTTTTACTTCAAATTGATTTAGGCTTCGATATTGACGCTGCAAGGTGCCGAGAACAAATGGGGTGGTTTCTGGTTGAGATACGCCAACCGAAGTTTCAACTCGACAGCTTATAAAAGATTTATGGTGAGGTGCCTTACTTATTCATGATAGGTACTAAAACTGGATTATAGTACTTTGTTTTTGCAAATATTATTTATTTAGTTGACTTGCATTTTCAGTTTTTTTATAATAACAGTCATTTCGGATCTGTTTACATTTCCTTATTCATAAATAATGAAAATAGACTTACGAAATATTTGCAGCTGCAGGAAAAATGACATCCATCTTGTTATACAAAGTTTAAGTTTCCCTAACCCAAACTTTTAAGAAGATCGAGCTGTTCAATTGATGGATACTTGAAACTTATAGGTATCTCATCCCCTGCCTTTTGAGCCATAATTAGATTCTGCCAACTCCCTTAACTTGTGTTAAGTTACTCGAGGTAACAAAGTTTTAAAGGACAAGCACGGCAAAAAGTACTTATCCGTTTATATTCTATCTGTGTTTACGTTTTTTTCTTTAGAATATTTTTCCTTTATTCTCCATTTCAACGGACCTGTTCCATTTTTTACCAAGCAAAGAAGGGTTTTGATCTAATTGCCATCGTCTGTATCAAATTGGCCGAGTTGACGTTTGAACACAGTCCAGAATCCTCCAGTGGGGTCTGCATTGAATTTGAGTATTTGGCTTTCGTAAAATTTGGGGTTATTTTATTTTCCAAATATCCTGAAGTGTGGTGATTTTTTTCGCGCTTTTATACGTTGTGGGCGATGCTTCAAAGCTCGGTAACGCAACAAAATCCTAGCACAACTGATGATACAAGCTAAAATAAAGCGCGTCGTTAATTTTGCACTGTTTTCAATCTAAAATGGGCCACAAAGTACTCAATTGGACTTTTTCCTTCAGAGACTTATTGCCAAATGCATTTTCTATCTCACAGTTAATAGATCGTAAACATCAATTCCAGTGCCACGGTTTATGTACATTGTATACTTAGACTCGGCCATTCCACTGTATCTTTTTATTGCCTTTTCGTTGTCCTTTATTGCATGCATTAAAAGAACCGTCTGAACTTGAATTAAAATTGCATCGTATATACTTAGAAAGTGCAAAAATAGAGGCAATAAAAATTATGCTATTATTAAAGTTCTCGTAGGAACACCATCTTTTTGGAAAGCATGATTGATAAATAATTCTTTCCGGTTATTTGTGCAAGGATTTGAACCAAGTTTAATATATTTATTGCTTCTTTGTTCATTCCAAAATAACGAGCGTTCAAATAAAAACGTGGTCAAGTTAGTTCTGAAAATTTGGACGTGGGGCGTAGCGTATAGCAAATGAACTTAAACGTCATCTGTCAAAGCGCTATATCGCCGCTATCAATTTGAATATTTTCGTTTTAAAAAGCGTTTAAAATGGTGTTTTCTCAAGAACAAAAAGTGTTTATCATAGAGTCCTACTTTAGAAATGGACGCAAGATTGATGGAATATGGAAGTATTCTATTGAGGAATGTTTCATAGAATTTCAAAATCAATTTCCCGGCGTTGTTGAGTACAAAATTTTTCAAAGTGCAGTTCAGCGTTGTGTTAATGTTTTTCGTGAAACGGGCAGTGTAACAAGAAAAGAAGGAAGCGGCCGACCTAAAAAGCGGACTGAAGAATTAAAAGAAAATGTCCAACAAATAATGGAAAATGCGCCAAGAACTTCTGTACGTGTTTTATCACAAATGGTGGGAGTATCAGTCGGTACCTGCCACACAGTGTTAAAAAAAGATTTGCGTTTGTTCTCCTATCGTTTAACTTGTCAGCAAGAACTTCATGAAGTTGATTTTCCGCGACGGGCTGTATTTTGTGAATGGTTTTTAAACAACTACGGTGAACTTCATAATATCACCTTTTTTTCTGATGAAGCCTGGTTTCATTTAAGTGGTTACGTAAACTCACAGAATATGAGAATGTGGTCTTCTGAAAAACCAGATAACTTTTTTGTCGAGGGCCCTCTACACGCTCAAAAAATTGGAGTTTGGTGTGCTC
This sequence comes from Anoplophora glabripennis, assembly GCF_000390285.2. Lineage (NCBI taxonomy): Eukaryota > Metazoa > Arthropoda > Insecta > Coleoptera > Cerambycidae > Anoplophora > Anoplophora glabripennis. Next base: position 937,131 of record NW_019416248.1, read on the forward strand.
TCAATCGAAGGAGGATTTATGGACCTATTTTTTTTAATGGTACTCTTACTGCGCAAAGGTATAGAGAAGAAATTATCGCTCCTTTTGTTAACCAGCTGGAAGAAAACGAAATTACAAACTTTTACTTTCAACAAGATGGCGCAAGGGCACATACGGCAGGCGAGACGATGAATATGTTGAGGGAAGTTTTCCAAAATCGACTAATAAGTCTCAATGCTGAACATGAATTTCCACCGAGGTCATGTGATATTACGCCGTGTGATTTCTTTTTGTGGCCTTACCTTAAAAACACTATTTTTGAACTGCCTATTCCTGATTTAAACCATCTGCAGGCTCGACTTATAGACAAGATTCGTGAAATTAACAATACCCCGAGCATCTTAGAAAATGTCTTTAATTCTTTGAGGAACAGGTGTGAAAAGTGCTTGGAACAAGGAGGGGGACACTTTCAGCAGCTGCTTTAATTTATTGTTATAACAAGGAGGGGGACACTTTCCGCAGCTCCTTTAATTGTTTGTTATTGTTATCACGATTATTCTTTAAAATAAAGTTATATAGTCATTAACGTTATTGAAACTGACAGCTGCTATACAGCTCGTTGAGAAATGAGGTTAAGTTGTCCGCTATAAGCTACTCCCTACGTCCAATGTGTCAGAGCCAACTTCGACCACGTTTTTATTTGAACGCTCGTTATAAACAAGTAATGCTGCAGATTAAATAATAGTGTTTGGTTCTGTTGTAGACATTTTTCTGACCCAATGGACAAAATTGGCAATGTTTTGGTTGTTATTTATGATTACAATAGAATGCAACTGGACTAGTGTATTACTTCTGTACTTGAGCACAACACAACTTGAAAAAAGTCATTGGCGCACCATTTTTTCTCAATAAATACCTTCGCTATACTTTTCACATAAATATCTAAATCCTGGCGCGAGAAAGATTGCTTAAATCAAGACTATGATACTTTAACCCAACTTTGATTCAAGAACATTTTGTTACGTGTACTTTTGCGTACATTAAATAAACAAAGGTCCAGTTAAACGTGACACATAAATTTTGCTACAACATACGTGCAATATTCCATTCTCCGTGTATCCAAATAAATTTCCTATCGAACTGTATGGCCATTTGTATTCAAGACTATCAGTCTGCATGCACACTGCACCCCTAATCAGCCCGTCCATTTGTTACAGGACAACTGCAAGAGAGATAAGGCGAAAATGTGGATCCACTACAAGCCGTCCCTCTTCCAGCACATCGGGACCCATTCGTCTCTGAAAGGCAAAGTTCAGAAGCTCAAGGTAGGTGATCTGAATACGGGGCACGTCGGGATTCGCGAAAGAACGCAATTTCACCGATCAGAGACGAGAACGGCCGCGGAAGGTGTAACGGGCATCAGATAAAATAAATTCTGAACGATTTTTCAATTACAGTCTTAGGTTTCGATGTTATTACCACTGCAAGGAGGCTCCGGTAGTGAGCCACAGATAAATTTAATGAGTTACTTTTTCTCTTTAGAATCTTGTTTACTGAAAAAACACACAATAACGGATTATTACTACTATGTCTGTTTGGAAATGAAACAGAGTAATAAAACCCCGAGATAAGAACCAGCCATGGGCGTGGTAATATTTCGTTTCAGGTAATTATCGAGTAACATTAATGCTAACAGGTAATGGGTGTACATTAGTATATTTTACTGGATACATCTTAGGGCAGGAGCCAGTGTATTGTGACATATCAATCCAGTCTTAGGGCTGAATATACGAAGACGTGCTAGTGCAGTAGAGTAAAATTCGACTTGTGTTTAGTGACGATTGTGCCAGTGGATATAATATTGTTTGGGTAAAATGTCGAGCTTATCAGATTACGTACCTGCTGAACGCGTGAAAAGATGTGCGCTGTCTCAGAATGAGAAGATTATTATATTAAATGTATTTAATGCATTGAAACACCAAAATCCTACCAACAGTGTTGACGACATCGTGGAAAAGTGTTCCAAA